>NW_008752057.1:349249-440033 GCF_000715545.1 Opisthorchis viverrini | reverse complement strand
ACGAAAACGGATCCATTTTGTGCCTCGAGTTGTCGAAGGCTTGCAGTATTTGATCATACCTGAACGTCGACTTCTTATAGAGGGCAACACAAACATATGCGTCTGTGAGTGGGAAAGGTGATTCATCCGTAAATGTTCAGTGTTTTGTGAACGTTGGCAATGTGAAACAACTTAGAGTAGAGCTCCAACGAAAGCTTGTGCATGTTGGACAAAGTCGGTTGTCCCGTTTGATCCTACCGCGCGACCAACTTCACACGGTCTGCCAAAACTGCACACGGACCGTCAGCTACATAATACAAGTCCTCGACTAAACATCGACCACTGCAGTCGTTGTCCTCCCTAAGTCTTAGCTCATGGTTCACCACCGATGACCAATTGAGTGAGGTAATCTAGGTTCATCATCTCATTTCAACAGCCAGGCTGTCCATGTTACTCAACTCATCCTTCTGGAAAAACTAGGGATTAAAGTCTTTCCAGTCGGTTGTATTGAGTGCTATCGTGTTGTTCGACGCAGTCAGACGGAGAACTTTATGTGGGTTGAATGATGCAAAATTGCATAGTAAACCAGTTTAGGACACTGGATGGATGTGCGTCTCTCCCAATGACCTGATGTTGATTGTTGTTGGTTGTTGACCTGTCTGTCATGCTTGGAAGTTAGTTTAAGAACGTTTCGTCACCAGTGTTCAGTGGACGACTGCTCGCTGGTGATGTCCAAATGAATGATGATCCAACATTTGCAAACTAATTGGCAAGCAAAGGGAGCAAACGTTCTGTCACTTGATCAACAAGCTGTAGGTGCGCACAAGCTACCAACATTTTAGCACATCCACAAAGCCTACCGCATTCAAACGAGTTGTACTCCGCTGAGTTTTGAAAAGTGTTCTGTCCAAACAGTGTTTCTTATTTCGAAAATAGGTCAAAGCAAGATATCGCTAACAAGCCCTGCAATACACGTTTGGTAACAGATATTCCGAGGGGAGGCTCCGTTTTATAACAAAGTCAACAGGTAAACCAATTGGTATATTGATGATGTTGTTATAGGTAGCTAGCTAACTCTACCCCACATTTAATGATATGTTCTTATTAATGCTGAGTATTTTGAGAATTCCATACTGTCATCATCTATATCCACTCAAACATACCTATCACATGTGAATCCGAGACTGAATCTAGTTTAGACTTCTCAGACATATCTGTAAATGTACCCACCGCTGGTTCGCGAAAACCATCAGTTTTTCGAAAGTCAACGTGGACTGACCATTGTTCACATCAGTCTAACTTTCCACAGACATCTCACAAACACAGTCTGTTTAAGATTCTATTCTACAAAGCAAGAAAAACTTTTAACCTAGAAATGTCGAAAGGAGAGGAAGAGCTCTTAAGGTGTACTCTGTTAGTTCTTGGCTATCCAGAGAACTTGGTCAAGATTCATGATTCACTTCCGTCAAACCTCAGAAGCCTACAGTTCTTGCAGTAGGGAGCAAGCTGCTCTCCATGCGTTCTTGCAGGTCAAAGGTGATCATTTACAGAGTGACACTAGGGGAGCAGATAAAATCAACCCGAAATAAAGCTGCAAGACCGTGCTTGCACAGCATGCATGTCCATTCCACAGGCTAAAAACAATGCGAAATCACCACAATGTTTATTCGCCATAGAAGACAACAATCAGCAACAATAATTTTCCGGAAAAATATCAAATTCAACCTCTGGAACAGAGAGCGAACAATGCTTCCATTCTGTGACCCGTATTCATAACTAATAAATCACAAAATTATGTGGTACTGCTCAGAAATCACGTGCATCTGTTACGGTAAATTCACGGGTCCACTTTCTTTAAGAGACACTATGCAGGTCATGAATTCAAATGCGTGACGTTATTGTCAGACAAGTTCACGGTAAATGAAATGTTCGAAGTCAAGTCGGGTTCAGAGGTCATACACGTTACATTTTGACGCAGAGTCGTGGGTTGTGCAGCGGGATTTAACTATCAACGATTATTTATAGATTGAATCCTACCACTTGTGGTCTGTTCGGAGAAACCTGGCACATGGCTTTGGAGGTGCGCATTCTTGTGCTACTTAGGCAAGAAATCTACGCACCTACAGTCTGACGATGGCGTCTGTTTTTTCGAATCCTATTCTCAAATTTATTACTGCATCTGTTCCCTCCCGATGCGTTTGTTGTCCACTCTGATATTCTGTGGTCCCAGCAGAAAGAATGCTGTCTCATGGGCGAGCCAATAAAGCACGTCTCTGAGTTCAGCGGCATCTAAAGGAATGTCCCAACCAGCGTTGTAAACAGCAACCCTATTGACTTCTGTCGTAGGTTTAGCATGAAAGCATTGCAGGGAGACTAGCATCCTCTTGACTGAATTTCATCTCAGGTCAAGACGACGGTTTGCAGCCAGCTGTAAACAGCAACCCTATTGACTTCTGTCGCAAGTTTAACATGAAAGCATTTCAGGAAGACTAGCATCCTCTTGACTGAATTTCACCTCAGGTCACGACGACGGTTTGCAGCCAGCCCAACAACTTGGTGTGACATACGAGAAATAGGAAGTACCGGGCCCTGTAATTCCTCACATGTCGCGATGTATTCCGATTAGTTATTATCACATTCCCGTTTGACTTACTTCGTTTTACTTAGTTTACTCAAACGTACCGATGATGTACCCAATAATGGGTATATACCACGGGTTCGTTTGTTGGAATTTTGTTGTCTGGGTCCCATAAATCAGTTACTGTCTTGATTTGATTTGACTTCATTGAGTGTGTTGGCTGATTCTCAGTTGATGACTACGGTGCCGGATTCAGTGTCAACAACCCCCCTCCCAATACACGATAAGTAAGGATTTCAAAAAAGATTGGCTTACGGCTCGGGGTAAATATCCAGCTGGCCAGCGAGTTCCAGCTTGCCAGTTGTCAAGAGCTTATCTTCTCGAAGAGTCACCCAGAAGAGATTTGTAGTGAGCATTTTAGAAAATGTATAATTTGCATTCTTCGAGCAAGAATCCGTTCAGTGTGTTCGCTCCCACACAAGGGTTTCCCGAGTGTACCTGAATCATATATCCGAACCTCGACGAGCTGAATCATCATGAATTTGCCCTCGGCTTTATTGGTGTAAAACGTAATTTGGATATGTGGAATAGACGAAACCGACCTTATCATTCAATGCAGCTTCTCACTATCCGGTCGCTCGTCTATTCGTCAGTCTTCCATAATTAATTATTTTCGTGAGGATAGATTTCCTAGAGGAACTCAAAAGGAGGACACGCTTCTTCGGAAATTTGCACTCCGGTGATTTCACTCTGTCTTCATACGTAGAGCACATCATGTTTACCTGTTCGCCTTTAGCCATGCTAATGAAGCGGCGTTAATATAGCATGTCTTTTAAAACTCACTGGGTAATCGTTCGTATGGCAAAACTCACTTAAAGAGTCATTTGAGCCCGTCCTCCTTAGGAATATTTCCTTTCGGTAAGAGAAACCTGGCTGTATCACAAGTCACAGTGAAGCATATTTTCAAGTGCCAGTGTAATCATTTGAGAAACGCCTTACTTGTTGACCTGCAATTGATATTTATCTAAACAAATATTATACACGCACGACTGATCTCTTGTCCCATGTTTATCATTAAGTGAACAGAGATACTGTGAGAGTCACAAACGAGGGCGAATCATTTCATAATTTAAAGGATGTTGGGTTGATTGAATACGGCCCAACATCTATCATTGAAGTGCTAGAAATTGACACTGCGCTGAAGTACTTTGCTCTCATTCGCTTGCGTGGACACGGAAACCCAGCCAGACGTATCTCGTAAGCCTGATTCATCATGCTGACGACTGTATGTAGGAATCCCTGTATATCGACNCCATCGATTCGACAGAGGCGAAGTGACCAACTCTAGTAAACCGCGACCGTCAGCGCTGTTGTGCAGACTTTCATCCCAAGCAACCACCAGCTCCTCCTTGGTGTTTACGCATGCCCCATGGACTCGGATCGGAAGGCTGAGATCCCGAACAACTTTGCCAAATGCGGAATCGTTGACCACATTGCATAGTACTCGGCACTGTGTAGAAAGAAGCTTTTCCATACGCGTTTTCCGCTGCATCGGGATTGTTGCACTCAGACTTGGGATACCAAGTCCACCATGTTGTTTACCGGCGTGGATGTAGCTGATCGGGATGTCCTTTGGTAGACGTAGCCAGCAACGAATATATTGCCTGATTTAGTTGTCCAATCTTTTTAGCGTGTTCCTGTGGACTTGGCCGAGCACGAGCGAATATGTCGCCTTTAGCCATGCTAATGAAGCGGCGTTAATATAGCATGTCTTTTAAAACTCACTGGGTAATCGTTCGTATGGCAAAACTCACTTAAAGAGTCATTTGAGCCCGTCCTCCTTAGGAATATTTCCTTTCGGTAAGAGAAACCTGGCTGTATCACAAGTCACAGTGAAGCATATTTTCAAGTGCCAGTGTAATCATTTGAGAAACGCCTTACTTGTTGACCTGCAATTGATATTTATCTAAACAAATATTATACACGCACGACTGATCTCTTGTCCCATGTTTATCATTAAGTGAACAGAGATACTGTGAGAGTCACAAACGAGGGCGAATCATTTCATAATTTAAAGGATGCTGGGTTGATTGAATACGGCCCAACATCTATCATTGAAGTGCTAGAAATTGACACTGCGCTGAAGTACTTTGCTCTCATTCGCTTGCGTGGACACGGAAACCCAGCCAGACGTATCTCGTAAGCCTGATTCATCATGCTGACGACTGTATGTAGGAATCCCTGTATATCGACACGTGCCCTAAATCGTGCATTCAAATCACCTGATGACGACAGTGTGATGATGACAGTGTGACCCCTTTTGCCTTGTACTTGTGATTTGAGCTGGATGAATTGGGTCTTTTAAGGTTTCTCCGCGTGAAATCTCTGGTGGCATAGATTTTCTGAAAGGCCTCGTACAAGCGCTTCTCCTGTCTGACTTTGGCCTACTCAGTGTTGCAGATCATCTGCACACGCTCGAAAAGTGTACGGATGCGTCTTTGTTTGTGACCGTTTGGATGATTGCTGCGGTAGCTCAGTATTTGGTTTGCGGGTACAACCTTTCTTTAGGCTTCCGTCTGCAGTTATCTTTTCCGAAATTTCCTGATAAGAAATTCTAAGAACTCCAGCTATCCATCTTCTTCCATTGTGATTGAATGTCTTCATAAACACTGATTATTAGTTCCCTTGCTCATTACAGTTCACCACTTTTGATGGTGACAAAGGTATCGTTCACGGAGCGGATTCATAAATTGGAATAAATGCCCAGAAGTAAAATTTATTTAAGTTTTTGAATCACAACTTCTGCATTAAATTCTGAAATAAGAGATCACATTATCACTCACTGTAGTGCTCTCCGTTGAATTCAAAATCTGTGGTTAGGGCTAACCCGGGCATTTCACAGAAGCCTTTTTCTAAGGATCCATTTGGCGCTTTGACGTTCTCTACACGAGTTTGACCAACTGACAACCGTAGCCTGAATTCTACAGAAAGGCGATGCATAACGATCGAATTCTCAACTACCACAGCAATCATCCGAGCTGTCGAAAACAAAACTGTGTCCGGACCAATTTCAAGCAAATGAAGACGGTATGAAACACTAAGGAGTCAGATCCGTGAAATGCTTGTACGAAGTTTTCAAAGAAAGAGATACCCCCACAGACTTGATCTGGCGAGTCTCAGGATTACTGGTCTCTGGATTCATCGCGGAAATTAAAATGAAAAAACTGGAGTAGGCCACGCTACCAGAAGTCAAACCAAAAATATGGTTGCATATTCGCTAGTGTAAAGAAGAATGAACTGTTACGAACGAATCATTCAAGCTTATTCAAGCACTGCAATACAACAGAGTTGAGAACGAAAGAAGAAGGACGTTTTTGTGATGTACTACTCATAAGGTCGCTGAAAATCCGCCGATAGCCCACGACCGATTTCACCCTTTTGGAGGCTCATCAGGCAGGCGCAGTCCCCGGGTTTCCGTCAAACTTATGTTCTATTTGAAACCAAATTGCACGAGTTGCAAACTCATTTGGTTCTTTCGAGAGACTCACCTGGAACCCAGCTCGATCTCTCGTTTGTGATGTTCTCAGAAGGATGACGTTTTTCAGCTGCTTCAATATAATGGCTACCCAAGGAGCTTCGCACAGCGATGCTTACGAAATCATTACCAGACCAATTTTTCAACAGAACCAGAACCGAGTAAGATTATGCTTCCGCGTATAAAAACATCGCGGAAATGACTATAAGGCATTTACAGGAACACGGAACAACGGTCATCTTCAAACCTGTGAACATGTCGATAAGAATCCTCACGAAACCAAAGTGAAGGTTGGAGGCAATGATGAAGACGAAAGTGATCGACGAACTTCAATGTAACGACTACGAAGAACACTATGTTAACCGGATTGGAAAAAAACCTGCCATCAGAACATGCGGAAACAAGCTTACTAGCAGAAGACACGACCCCATGTCACTTGTTTCAACCCGCAAACACGGAGAGCGACATTAGGTCATTTGGGACAACGTCGGAATACGTGCTCACACAAGAGCCAAACAGGAGCAGAAGTACGCCGAGGCGTGGTACACCACACAGAAACTGGTCTAGAAACACGTCGATACCGACCCAATCTGTCGGCCGCCATGAACAAAAGAAGCTAGCACTTGCGTAACTCGCAACCACACGGAAAATCAAAAGCGTAGCAACAAACAACAGGCTAATTGGATCAAAGAGAGCTGCCAAAAAACAGAGGGTTAGCCAACGAAACAGTGAACAGAGAAAAACAGACCACAATACAAAAGGAAACCTGCCCAGCCGCAACCGCAAACTTTTGAATTGAAGACACTCAACGAACCAACTTGATACAAGGAAATGAAGTCACAATGCAAGCCACATTCCAAGCTGACCAACCAAATTACGCGAAGGTCACCTTCGGATTAACCAATCACCTTAGAGCCCTTGGATACTAAATGAAAATCATAAAAGCACAGACAGAAAAATGGAGATTTACCAGCTCAATCCCGCACTGACAATGTCACCTTGATTATGCGTGGAACGTTCTAGACCCAGCTGCCTAGCCCACCCAATAAACAAACAACATAAGGACTGAGGAGACGTTTTTCTTGATGTCAGCATGAGCCTAGCGACCATCACTACGGAGCTGAAACCTGACAAGCGACTGTATTAGTTTTCCCCCACTCATTCATCAGGACATGAAATCTCAGTCACACCTTTGTCGGAAAACAAATGCGTTCCAAATATTCTGCTCAGACCAAAGGAGAATGCCAGGTTTGATGGGAAATAATCATTCGGAAGAACCATCAACAACCTCCGTCTTAACAAACACAGAAAATCAGTGTTAGGTGTCCGTTCATAGTTCCTGTTAGTTTGTGCGAATATTTGCGGCTTACATCTGGTATGTGGGGTGGATTGTAAGAATAACTGACCATAATGATTCCTGTGTCTTCCTGACCTCACAGATCGAATTTGATCAGTAAGTTGTACTTATTTCTGGGCGCATCAGCCCCGAGTCATTCAGTCCGTTAAGAAAACTCTTCTTGACGGCGGAAAGAAGCAGCAAACGTTTAGCGGTCTAGCAGGGTTAATTTGCAGATCCCGCTATTTTCTTGGTACCTCTTTGGGTTCGGCGCTGAATTTCCTTTCCCGAGTTTTATGTAAATCCTATGTGCATTGGTGAGCTGAGTATGATAAGCTCATTTATGACGTGAATAAGGAGGGGCCTTTGGTATACATCTGAAGAGTAAGGGGTTGATAACTGAAGAATATTTTGGTGTAATACAACTATGAGTTCCCACTGGGACACAACTGTTAGCGTAAAGCGAAATCGACACGCACTACTCAAAGACAAGCCCCAACATACAGGCTTGGGTATTCTCCGGTAGAACATTCCGAAAGCTATGCGACAGGAGGAACCGAGCGAAAGACGAAAACCGAACTAATCCATTCAGGACAAGTTGTAGGGAGGGGTAGCCCGTTTGTATTTGATGGAAAGTAGACGTTGCATGAATTTGTGCGAAAGCACCACAACTAGTGATGGTAAACAATTTCGCTAAATATTTTTGTTTTGCCTCCCATCTAATTATCACAGCCTGTTTACTGATAAAACATACTAACGTCAGTTGATGTGTAAAACCCTTACTAGTTTCGGCCAAAATCTACAATTCAAGAAACAAACAAGTGAAAAAGAATGTGCATTCTTTCTGCACTATTTTTGCGATGCTGTCTGTGGAAAATATCTGAAACTTCTTTAACTGCTTTAAATTTTTTTTTGCTGAAAGTTTTAGACCACCAACTGACTGCTTTACCGGACAAAGATAGACCAGATGAAGTGAATAGGTTATCTAACTGCTCCAATTTTGCAGAAGCATCATCGGACAGATTGGAAATTCATTATGTTTCTTAGATGGTTTGGGTTGACTAATCACAGATGATTAACAAGATCATCAAGTGATTGGCTCTCAGCTAAATGATTCGCGTTAGGTCATTTGTTTTTCGCAGTATAGGTATGGTTGACAACTGTACTATCTAACACAAAACAAAGCCTTCATCTTGAAGTTTACTACTTCATTTGTATGGTTGTGAATTTCTGAAGTTACATTTCTCACTAAAGGTTTAATTGCCTGCATGCTAATTAAAAATCCCGTGAGAATGAAAACCATTATGTAGATTTTGATGGGTCTGTGGGTGCGACAGAAACACGGTTGGCAGTAGGTGATCATATTCTTGTCTTAGTATGTTGGCTCTGTAGAATAGCAGAAAATAACTTATTTCGGCCAAGAAGCCTAGCCCACAAGCGAGTGTACAGAAGGTCGGGTCGCTTGCATCAAGGCGAGCTCTAATTGGTCAAAAATATTTATTCAGCCAACCGCGCCGAACGCCGGTTGCCAGTGCCACTTCCAAGGGGTATTCGGATTCCCAGAGTGTTACGGCAAAAACAGTTTGAACATGACGCCCTGTACGCGTGCTTTTGACTTGGTTCTGGGCCTTTGACACACTCTGTTCACCGTCGGTTATTCTTCCGCTTAAAGAGCTAGAATGGGGTAATAAGAACGGAAACTGAGCTAAGGCATTATCGTTAATACCAACGCTAGTTGGGTATTCTCGGTAGGCCCTACTGAAGTGTGGTAAGTGCGGAGTACTGTGCTTACAAAATCATCAATGTTTCATCAAGGAAGTCCAGACACAAGGCGGTTCCTATCATTCAGTCATCGGCTCAAGTAATACAAACTTCAGTTTGTGGAAATGGTCAGGCCAAGTCAGTTCCTATTACCAACAATCAGTAAAAGCTTACTTGAGCATTGAAAGCAATGTGCCACAAGGTATACTTAAGCTTTGTACTCAACCTCATCCTGTATCTAGATGATGAGCGTCAATCACGTTTGACTTATCCGTAATACACAGCTATTCAACCCTTTTCAGCATCACTACCACTTCTATAGAGATTGAAAGGTCATTCTGATGTCTGTGTGAAATTCACACACAGACTGAGGTGGTAAATGTTCAATCACTGCACTCGAGGACTCCTACTATGCAGTTGACGGTCTATGTGTAGTTTTGGTCGCACAGTAGGATCGAACGGGAGAAGATAGATAAGAGGAGTGTATATCCAGAATCCAGAATTCGTGTATTCTGTGTATTCTTGGTATTTAGACTAGACGGAAAATCCATACAAGCTGTTATTCTGAGAATAGTTCCCAAGTAATTTGTCACAGATAATTTAAATTGCTCTGACTTCGTCATTAAAGGAAGCATCAGTATTGAATTTCCCAAACATTGGTCGAAACATAGCTGTGTCCTCGCTTTACTTATGCTTAGCAAATGATTGGTGAATTACTTGCCCGGCTACGTTTCACCTTACCTTAGTGTGCCTTATATAGTATACATTTCTGGGGCCAAGTTATTACGGTATATAACTGATTGAGCTTCGTTCCATGAAGAGCACTGTGCCCGTGGTAGGTAACTGGAGCAGCAACTAACAAGATGGAACTCAGAAAAGGGGAAACTCAGTGGGTCGAATCAGTACCGAAAAACAAGATCATTTAGGCGGTGAGTTTGTGCCTACATGGCGACACAAAGCTGAGGCAGTTTATCAGTAATATGGTTCCTCACGATTTCCAACTCGCTTGCAAATCTGCTGACCGTACGACTCACCCAATTCTAGTCTGAGATCAGCAAACTAACTGCCAGTTGACACTTGTGAATGTCATGCGCAGTTGCTATGGCAACCGGTGCACTACATGGTTTGGTTTGACCTCACCTGAATTGACTTGATTGGACGTGCACAGCTGATGCTCCAATATGGATTCCTGAGAACCACAGGATTTCGATCTGTTTATCGGTCACCACCACTTCCTCTAATGATGTTGAGATTCTGCCTCCCAAATTTTCTGATTTCTGTGGCTTTTTGGGAAGTGTTCACACCCGGGTTGTGTCAGCTGCTTTCTTGTTTCCGTACAGTCCTATTGAAGGAAGCTCACAATGACAGCCTCGCATTACTCTACATCGAGCATATTTTGTGTCCTGGTGGTTGACACATGCTCTACCTACACTGTGACGACCTTGACCGCCATAACATGGCCACGATTGCACCAAAATTACGGAACTCTGTGGCGTTGATCACACCGAGTGAATGGTGTTTGAATGGGTGCTAGAGCGAATTTCTCCACGAAAATCATCAAGCTCAATCAAGCAAAGCGTGGTGGTGGTTAGAATGGTTCTATTGCAAACCGACTGATTCCAATGTCCTTAGGCCAGGTAACTTAAATGGGAAAACTATAGCTGCTGATATGCATTCACGTGACTAACTAAACTTGTCCAGCAATCGACTGGAATCATTTCTGTGTTGATGACGCAGAAAACGCCATCAACCCAACTTGTATAACCTGCTTTGGACTGACGTACTCTAATTTCCCCGCGAATTCGTCGGCCAGAAATGCACTCACTGAGAGCCCATCACTACTCTCTCTATGTGAAATCATGTTCAGCTGTTTTGATCAGAGGATCAATCCTTCGGAAACTACAAAATCAAAATCATTCGTTTTGTGGTTGTTTTCAAATGGTTTACGGTCAGCTGCAGAATCTTTCAGTGGCCAGCCCAGGCATGGGAATTCGATTAACTGATGCTACTGTTGTTCAGAGCAGAATGTGGGTAATTTGGATGTCAAAACGGCGTAGTGGAATTGCACGGCGTTTCAGTTGCTGTGGCCAACCTTTTCAAGTGTTCCACAATCAACTGAACACGTGTCAACTGCAGCGTCATTTAAGGTCCGCTATCGTGCCTCTCTTCCGATTGCTGTGATCCTGAGATCAATTCGCAGCCATGCGGTCAGCGTGTGTGTGTGTGGGGGGGGGGCGTACGTTTACGCATGAATGAGAGTGCCTCCGTTTGTGGTTATGCTGGCTGGGATGCGTCACTGTTGAGATCCTAGCTTGACCTCCTGCCACCATGCAATCAGTGCAAGTCAGATAGTTGGGCTGGCGACGATCGGGTGTGTTGATCTCAAGGGTTTCAGCGCATGCCCGTTCCACGTGTGGCTTCAATCCTGTCTAGACAATACCATCGAAGTTTATTTGTGCATGGAGCGCAATTGTTTAGTCGCGTTCAAGTTTTTTGCACTCGACTGGATTTCGTGGAGGAAAACGCACATGTCATTTGTGCTCCGTGGAGTTGTCTGGTTGTTTGACCTACGTATTCAGCCGGACATTCGGAACATGGAATTCTGTAGACGCAACCTGTGCCATGTCTCAGTTCCATAGGGCCCTGAATGGCGTCTGAAGTGTGATTTCTATGGGGTATTCCCACATTGACAACCGAATTTTCCTCTCCATTTTTTATCGTTCTTGGAAGCGTTATCCTCATTTGTTGGACAGGCAGTCTTATGAAGTATTTATCGGGCCGTGACACCCTACTGAGCCGTTTCTTCCTATCTGCTCGTTTGTAACTATGATCGGATGTCTCCAGCATGCGTTTTAAAGTGATTTTTCTGGCCAC
The DNA here is from genome assembly GCF_000715545.1 of Opisthorchis viverrini. Classification (NCBI taxonomy): domain Eukaryota; kingdom Metazoa; phylum Platyhelminthes; class Trematoda; order Opisthorchiida; family Opisthorchiidae; genus Opisthorchis; species Opisthorchis viverrini. The sequence goes on along the minus strand of NW_008752057.1, from coordinate 427,970 downwards.
TGATCGCGGCTTTAGCGCTCTAACCTTGAGAAGTACAGCCAAACGGTGAGCGCTTATCAGGATTCATACACACTGCACAATCTTTCTCGTTCAGTTTGTTTAATTCTTCCCAGGGAAATCCCAGCTGAGTGTCAGCATCGCCGCCTGAAAAATTTATGGAAGTATCCAAAGCAAGCAGTTTGGTTATCACGTGTTCTTCAAAGCCGTTGCTTTGCATCTAAACACTGATGCAAAGCATCTGTAGTTTTGTAAGCGGGTCACGCTGTTCATGAAGGAAATACTGATAAACATGTGTACGAGTCACCATAAATAACTAAGATTCCACTGGGAGGCGACCAGAATATTGTCGGAGAATTTTAACGTGGTTTGTTTTTGCACAGTGATGTGCCTTGTTTATGCACCCCCTTGATGGCTCAGTAGACATGATCATGGAAACTCAAGCACACGAAAGTGGCATATTTATGTTAGTGATAGATCGGCATCCCATCACTAAGTAGTGCGGTCCTCTGGATAGTGTAGACACTGAGAACAAATCAACACTTCCACAGCGAAGTCTACAGTATCACATTAGTACTTGCAGCACTCTTCCCAGTTTTCCATCCCGTTACGAAAACTTATTGTGAACAAGGAGAAGTTTACTGTTTATTGTTTATGTTTTATACGTTTCTGTCCGTGTGTCTCATGTAGTGTTTGTCCACCATCATTGGAATAGTAATCCCAGTTGTATCTGGTTTTTCCTCGGTTTCCATGATAGGCTTGGCGCCTTGTGCGGTTCTAGGTTGATTAGGGAGCTCTCGTGGCAGATTCGCGTTGGCGATCAACTAAAGTCAGGTGTGAAGTCAGCCCTGGGTTTAATTCATTATCAGTTTACTGCCGGGCTCTATAACTCTACTTATGGCACATAAGGGGTACGAGTATCTTACCTTCGTTAATGTCTTAGCCCGCCCTTTCAATTTGGGTGTGCGTAAGTGGTCGAGCCTTCTGATGAAATCAGGAGCGAACCGCAGATTGGTAGGAGATTTTTGCCATCGCTTGTTCGTAGACCGTATTGGATGAAGGCCAACCAACTTTGCACTGTGGACATGACGGGTGAGTGATGCTGGTATACCCACATGCACACATACTCGGGCGTAAAAGTGAGGATGAATGTTTCTTAGTTCTAAGCCCGCGATTTTGCTTGAGTAGTTTATTTGCTCGCGAAGAAATAAAACCGCTGCTAGTGCGATGCGTGTACTATGAATGCTCACAGCACTCATGTCCTGGCAGGAGTGATAATCTGCTGCTGGTTGCTTGCTGGGTCGTTATAATCCTGAGACGCGTGACTGAAGAAGGTACAGTGCCATCTGTTTCAGATTCTCGCTTATTGATTTCGGTCTTTATCCTCCTACTGATCAGTTAGAGCTCTGTTCGCTAGATTGAAAGCTTACACACAGCCACCGTCTTATGTTTTCGCAGATCACACAGTAAGTGGCCCAATATCCATACGTGACTGATTGCTGTGTGGCAGATTTTGCTACGTCACAACACTCGAGCACGGGATTTGATACGCCAGATACAGTTCTTATCTTATGGGAATAACGGACTTCTTGGTTCATTGTTTTTTCAACTGTTGTCTAAGCAGATTGTAGTTGAAAGGAATGCATTGGAGTAACTATATCCGATCGCTAGAACTAAGCCTACTGGATTCATTCCGCGATGAGTCACTGAATGACGGTTGCTCTACGCAACCTGTTTAAGACGAACCTCTTGCCGATATATTATCACAAATGAAGTCGAATACAACGTGGCGACTCCACGTCCCCGACGGAAAATGTTTTCTTCTGTTTACTCTCTGAAACAACTCTGTCTCATGGAATCTCACTGAAAGATTTGTTATGGCTTCCATCCATCCAGTCTGGATTCACTACTCTCCCTGTGATACTTTCGTACTGGATGGATAGCATTCCATTCTGGAACCCAGCTGAATCTCTCGTTTATGATGATTCTAAGCAACTGAGTGTGAAGCTTCAGGCCGCTTCATTTTTCAATTGGTACGATATTCGACATATCACTGTACATGTATAGACGTAATGCACTACTCACATGGTTGAGGAAAACGCTCAGATAGCCCCAGACCGGCTTAGCCTTTCTTGGAGTTAATTAGGTAGGCACAATATATCAAAAGAGTGTTTTTTCTAACTTTATATAATTTGGGTTCAAGTAGAACATAAGTTTGACAGGGACTCAGGGACTGCATCCACCTGATGAGCCCCAGTATGGGCGAAACCGGTCGTGGGCTATCGATTAGTTTTCAACAAATGATGATACTCACGTCTAAACACTGCGTTATGTATTTCTGGACCCCTTCACTAAATTTATCCTGAGACCCTGAAACTCTTTTTGGACATTATGGGCTGGTGAGGCGCGTCCTGGTAAATTTTATCATTTTTGAGCCTTTAGTATGTATGGTGGATTATATAGTGTAGTGCTTCGCGTTACTACACTTGTGCACGCTGATCTTCCTAAGACCACTTGAAAATTTATGATTAGCGTTTATGATCAGAGCCACTGCCCAATCGTACATCAACTTGCAGAGATTTCGTAACCTCTTTATGGCTGTTTGTTATTAGACACTGAGGTCACCACAACCTATATTCGAGGACGGCTACTTATCCTACCCATCTTTTGCAGAAGTCCCTGCTTTCGTATCACATCTACACGTGTTCCATCATTTTACTTCGGACCTCTTATCTGTATTTCACTGAAACCTTACCATCTGTGCGCAGAAATTTAACGTCTTCCTGACTTCATTTGGTCTAAATTGTGCGGGTTTGGCGTGATATCTAGCTTAGTTCCACGGGTGATACACGCATGCATGTTAGACGAACAGATCAGAGATGATTTGAGTTGTGGATGGCTGTCAACTAGTGACAAATGTGTACAAGTGGTTTGCCGAGAGCACAGGCCTCACGCTGGAATGAATGCCCAGATTGTGGACTAAAACAAGTGGACGGCATTGACTAGGGACCTGAGTGCAATAATTTGAATACGCACTGTTTAAGAAAGTGATCAGATTGGTTAGCCGCTTGAGGACTACGCAACTGAGTAACGAGTACACGAGTACATTATGCGATTCACCAGTGAGGGACGTGGACAATAAGGAGGTGTTCTAGTGTTGGGTAGGGGATCCTATGATCTAGGCACGTCCGCTTGCCAGTAGGTATCCCTTACGCAGTGACACTTTTACATTGGAAGGGTAGCTAACTTCAAGCAAATAGTTGCCTAATGTGTTTCCACCCTTTGATTCCGTGCCAGCTTTTTCCTTACTTTTCTGAGACATTCAACATCAACCTCCATCCTTCTGGAATTGAGGTGAACGAGCTTACTTGATTTCATTGCACAAGTATTGAAACGTTGATATATAGTGCAGAAAGGAATATTCTGCCAGTAGTATGTTAGTTCGTTTGCAGTTACTGCAGAAGTAACTGCATGTAAGTAGGAGTCAGTACCGACCAGAAGACGACTAATTCTTCCCTTCAAAATGTGGTCTAATCTTTCACGTTATCAATGTTTTTTCTAGAATTACCTAGCTTTCAATCAGAGCGGCTGCTTTGTTGCGAATTTGATGGAGAATTTTCCGTTAGGTCCAACGTTGAGGTATTAGAAAATGCACGCAAAAACACAGCACTCGGTGAACAGAGATAATGTTGGTGGTCGTTGGCTTGTTCGCTGGGCTGGGCAATTTGATTGCAGACGTTTCATCACCAATCGAGGTGACATCATCAGTGCGTTATTATGGAGCGTAGTAGTGCGTAGCAGTGGGTTGGTGGAGATAGATAGAGATAATGTTTTACTGCATAACTAAACTGGAGAAAAAACTGGGTTTATATAATCATTAACTTGAGACAGCCTCCAAATGCTGGATCACTTACGAAGAGATCTATGGTGGAAAGTTTGTCCCACGATAGACAGACCACCCATGGATCAGATGGATGAATTTGGATCTCGTGTTATCGCAAAATGCCTTGTGATTACTGACTTTTTGCCACAGTATTACAGAAAACGACAGAATTAGCACAAGCTCCGGAATTCCATCAGACTACACTACAATCGACCCTGAACAAAGTCATCCAAAACAGTTTCGTGAACACCAATAGGCGTGCGACATGGCATCATGAAACAAGATTATAATTTTGTGATCTTCATTATTATTTAGCTATTAATCTGAGATAAAAGCTGAAAATCAGAGACGGGAATAATGGGAAGTTAGTTTCGTATATGAGACGCGAAATTTTCGGAAACATTTGCACCATACGTAATATGGAACATCCCGATGTCCATTCGGTGGCAACCAAAATGGTAATGAAATAGTGCTACTCATTAAAGAATAGTAGTTAAGTACCATGCACTTTCGGATGGAACAAGATTTCACTGAAGGTCAGATCAGTCGGACATCAGTCACAGGGTTTCATCAATTCATTCTATCTTGTCATTCATGACACTTTATCCAGCTGACCAATTATGATACCACGTCTCATACAGAAGCCTTGCAAGGTCTGAAAGGGATTTTTTCCAAAGCATTCTGTCTGTATTGAAAATGGTGTGGACCAACTCTAGTTTGAATAGACATTCGTGTAGTCTAGTTGGTTTGATTAAATTGGTCATCAAACCATGATCATCTTTCAAATTTTCCAGTCTTACCAAACGGAAATAAAAAACTGTCAGATTTAAGGGCGATACTCCCAGCAGTATTTTGTGGAGCTTCAAACTTGAGTAGATATGAATATATAGTCCTAGTCCCCTTGAGTTTGTATCCTTCAGTCAACCCGTAAGCTGAGACAGGACCTTAGAAGTCGTATGAGTGATAATAAAGGTAAAAATTCTGACGTTTATCAACTCGCTGCGTCATTACACTTATGGCCTAATGGACATGGCTACTCTTCAACAAATATCACTTGCAAGCAAGTTTTTCCTCACGGACAATTTGCCTCCCCCCCGTTCGAACTGTGGACTATCGTCCGAATTTTTCAAAATGCATCAAACAAGGTCTGTTTTTCCCACTAGTAAAGTGTACCGTGGGTGGTTCATTGTTCGTCTTTACCGAAAGCAGCGGATCGGTAGGTCCATTGTAAGTTCATTGAACCCGATGAAATTCGAGTCACGTGCGTGTATGGTTGGTCTGGAGCTAGATCGCTGCTACTACTACTGACATCTTTTATTGATTGAGGAACCTTATGCTATCAACGGGTTCCTATTTAAGCAAACATTGCTTTCTGTTTTTTAGAATATCATGTAAAGTCATGCAGGGTTGCGCAGAGTATTCAAGGACGAAAATAAGTCGATCCATATTCACTTACGTAATCGAGTGAAGTTGGGGAACGACTTGAAACAGCCGTTCAAGATCAAGCAATTAGGTCAGCATGGTCAGTACTTACTTTCAGAGGTTGATGACAGTCTGAGGAGGTTTTGAAGCCTTAACAGAGCTTTAGTCCCGAAACGGAGGTTAGTGTCTACTGCAAAGCTGAAAAGTACTGTGCAGCTGTTTCGTCATTTTTTAGGATACTCAACAGTGCGAATTCCTAGGACCTCCAACGAACCCACAGGCTCCCAGCTAATAGCCGAAGATTACGTGGCACAGCTGCGAATGCGTGATAAGAAACGTCATAAAAAGGCGAGTTTGGGTTCGTGTGAGAAAAAGTTAAACAAACACGCAGCTACATTTTTACCCGAAAAGACTTTTCTTTGCTTCGGAATAACGAAACAACAGAGAAGTACTGTTCGCTCTGTGTAGTCCTCAGGCAATCTATAGCATAACGCATATTGATGCAGTAACCAGGACAGAAGGTCATTTAAACACAACGAAGGTAGGAATCTCGCTTTTCAACGGCGAGTCGGATGGCGTACACTGTGCTCCTCCCTGCATGGAGAGGTAAAAACGACCGCACTTTCGAGAATGTCGGTCGTGAAATGTCTTGCGCTTTCGTTGGGCTAAATGAAGGCTCTGAATTTGGCCACGAACATTTCGCAGTGAAACTGATGGCGATTGTACACCAAATTTACCGGAACCACCTGTCAAACTTTTCGATCACCAAGAGTGATCTCTGTCAAAGAACAAGCGACAGGGGTTGAAACGTTACGAAAACCAGGAATCCAATCTAGCCGACTGGTGAGAATGTAATGTGTGCAATTGCTACCCTTTCTCTCTCTGTCTCTGTATGTGCGCGTGTGTGTGTGTGCATGATTCACATATGGGTATGTGTTGTCAAACGATAATTCATGGCATGGAGGTCAATCGGTTCGGTGAAGTCACGTATGTCATGTTTGACCGATGCATCACATGAAGATAGTTCAACACTGTCAGGCCTGCTTCTGCATGGCATCATATGGATGGTTACAGATTCGGCACAGCACCTCTGTTCATTCGCATCCAACCTGATGATTTTCAGCTAAAGAATGGGGTACAATCACTGAATTGCACTCGTTTCTTTAATTCACTAACCTTCCAGACAGCTGATCGAGGACATCGTTTATGTCTTCTGTGTCGAAACTTTGATTGTTCGCTGGCTTGTCGAATGTAAACAGTCACAATCAGTCGGGTAGACATAGTTGGTAGAATCTTCAAGATTATTCAGGTCATTTGTGCATACGAGTCACCTCTGTAGCTTATTAGCTACCCAGCTGAAATATCGTGCGGATGCTAAAGCCGGACAGTTGATACCTTCAGGGCTGTAACATCAGTAGGGTGAAAATATCACGTCGCTTGGGTTAAATCTCGGTCGCACTGCATAATCTGTAGTCTTCGGTTGGTAAATTTTCTTAAAATATCTCTTAATGCTTGAAACGCTGAAAACTTTCACTGGGTGCAACCCGCAATAATTTCACAATGAACGAAGAGATCACAGCCCTCAAATTTCACTTCATTTCCCGAACTCAACTTAGAGACAGCCCACCAAAACACGGATCTTCAACTGGCGATAAAGGCCATGTGAGTTTAGATAGACCGCTGATCTACAGCTTCTACCTTGTAGATCAGACACAGAGCAAGGCCGAACTACATAAATGAGCCGATGGTCAAATAATGGTAGCAATACTTCGTTGTGGACAAAGTCTCTAGGTTTGAATAACCTAATCCAAAAAAGAGAACAGGGAGTCTTGGAGCCATCCTCCTTGCAAATATCTCTTGTTAACTCACCAACTACTGCGTTCCCACAAACCACGATACAGCGATAAACTCGTGGTCGCTGATGCCTGAACGGGAGGTCGCGGGTTCGAGAAGATTTCCAGTAAGCATGAAGCAGCTTTACAGCAAACAATGGCTTCGGTTACAAAAAAGTACCTTCATTACCAATAAACGCAGTTGGAAATCACTTATTCTGTCCATCTACAGGTAGGCAAACGTGCACCCAAAGCTTTGGATAAAGACAAAACAACAACGACCGGAAATATAGTCTCTGCGTTTCAATTCTTTGGACAGCGATACGGTTAGCGTAACTGCGGAGGTGCGCTGGTTCTCCGTCATTCACTTACGTGAACCAACCGAGAGTTTCGTAAACCTAGCTTCAAATCCTTTCCGAATATTATCCACATAGGGATAACGGATTGTTACCGACAAAGACGAGAGATATACAGTGCAGCGAACAAAATTTTCGGTTTCGCGTAAAACTTTCTCCTGCCTTGTGGTGGTTGTTCGAAGGCTGCTATATGTTGGCAATTGTGAGAAGTTCTAGGCATTTTCCCAACAGACTTGTTTTTTCTTCGGTACGTTGAATCCTTCGGTATTTGGTGGATCAACTTGTTCTCAAAGAAGGCCCTGACCACGATGAACAAAACCATCCAACCAATCTACTATAATGTTGGCAGATTAAATTTAAGTCATCTGAGGATGTCTCTATTAATCGGTCATGTCTCAACTGAAATTTTCTGCGTTTTCTCGACATCATCGCTGCAATCGTCAAAAAGGGTTAAGCACGTCTCAAGAGACGAAGCAAATTTGAAAGCAATGAAATCCTCATGAAGTCACCTCGAGAAGGCGTGGACATAAAACGGAAAACATCTAACAAAACTGGCGAGGATTCACAATCACCATGTTAGAATTTGATTTTCTTTTAATTACTAGCAAGAAATATACAAATAGGAATTGAATAATACTGTAACCTCATATGAGAAAGCAGCTTTGGTTATGTGATATGATGCCAGGGGGTTGGTTGTGGAGGACACAAGGGACAATGCATAACTGTCCAGCTCTCAGTGTTGCCGAACACAACGAGTGCATTTTGAGCCACATTGGAGTCTTTCCGTCTAAAATATTTCGAACTTATTGGATAAGGTACTGTAAATTACGATCAACTGTCGGACGATCAGTGAGCGGACTTCAGTGCCGGCGTTTCTAAGAGAGGGGGCAGCTTGGCCAAGTTTGGAGCTACTGGTTGCTTGGGGAAAACCACTTGCTACTTTCATACTGTTCTTGGAGTGCTCAATGAAACTTTATCCTTAATATGGCTCAACACTACAACTTTGCACTAGTTCGCATATTTTTAGGTTGTACCGTGAACATTATTGCATTCGTTCCTATTCCTAGCCATATTCTACAAGAGCTCTCAGGCAAGCTGAATGGATTCCGCTATCGCGTGAAAACTACCGTAACTGTGCGAAATCTATCCGCGTCCAATTAAACCAACGGCATACGCACTGAGAAGTATTTAAAACCCTCCTCAACTGCCCTTGTAGATCTCGAAACCAATAGAACTGAGGCTGTAGAAAGAACCAAACAGCTAATGTATTTTCATCTGAAAACCTAGCCATTCGTATAGTGAGGTTTGTCATCAGACCAGCAAATGACAGACACCAGTGGTTTACGTTTTTGTCTACTGAAACGTTATGAAGTTTCCTTTTAGTTATCCATTTCTTAAGCAACATGATTACGGAGTATCATGACGGGGCTTGCAGCAAATGTGAAATCCACCATGTTAGGTTTCAACCCGAATAGTGGAAATCGTAATCCAAGGTCGTATCCACTTGAATTCTCAAGTTTATGGGTTGACTCAGGAATATCTTACCTTCCCTCAAATATCTACCACATAAGAAGGCTAGAGATAACGCCTATTAATAATCTCAACGTCCAAATTGCAGGAGCATACATATTTTTAGTAGTGTTGTCACCGCCAACAGCGTTCTACTTCAACGCACCCTATACAGGTCACCTCTATGAAATGAATGTTCTTGATCGGTTCCTTTGGTGATTTCTCTATAGGAAGTTACTGTAGTTTTTCATATGTGTCGACTCTTTGCCGAACACAATATGCATGCTTTTATTGCACTCCGCATTTCTGTCAGCAGAACAGCTTCGTGTGCGCAGTGCCAGCTTAAAGAAACTCAAAGAGTACGGAATATCGTGCAGAATCTGGTCATTCTGATCACCTGGCTACCAGTTTACCGGACGGAAACATGCGGGCCAAGATACTGTGGGGTTACCCAAGCCTTGATAGAAGTACTCGACATGTTGTGGGCAAGTTCGAACCACGAACTCTGCGGTCAGTAAGTTCGCACTTTATCAGTTGAGCTATCTCGAACTCAGCATCTCGTAAACGTAAGCAGTTTTCCACGGTATAGTCCCAGTGGAAAGAAGACCGGTTTGTAGTACCAGATAATGCATGACATCTAACTAATGCTATACAAGAGTTCCACTTCTAATAATTTTAAAGTTATTCTATGAGTGGCTTTGAAAGTATGTTCGACGATTTACGGAAGGGTATGATGAATAAGTTCTGTAGGAAGGAGGTAGATGCGGTTCCATCAAATATTGTTGTAACCGACTTGTAATTGCCAAGGTTCAACACCCTGTCATCAAAAGCACTCATTTTGTACTGTAGCTGAACTGTAGAATCAGTCCACTTTGCCCAAAATTGCGTAGCACAAGATGGTAGGGGAGAACAAAATTGGGGTTCAGCGACCTCCACCAATAATTCAGAAGGAGATATGGGTGATGCGCGAGAAGCAAACTTTTAGGATATGTCCACATGATATGAGGCATTGGGAAATTTCCCGATGGCTGAGGAGTGGCAGCCATAATAACAATACTCTTGTGCTGTTAACAAGTGAACAGTAGTCAAATATACACATATTTCTGTAAGCGGTATGAAGATACGAGCTCGCACGATCGAACAACCGTCTGCCTGCTTCAATAAACCTGGTCTCCCCAACTCACAAAATTGTTGAATATTTCAGTGAAATTAACTGAAATAATTTCTTGAAACTACAAGTCAAAACAGTTCGTCAGAACTGACATTTGGTCCTTTACTTGTCTGTTTTGCCCATGTTACCATAGCCACTCTGCTTCTGCCAAAAAATATAGTTCGCAAATAGTTTTTCAATATTTCGGAAGTATACCGTCTCAGTGAAAGATTGGACTCTTCAAATGTGTTTTCCAAAGTGCATTGACCAGTGCTTGTGGTTACTTCCACCACTTCGTCAACCATCCATTCTACCGCCAGAAACTGAGAGCACGATCGCTCCGTGAAGCAACGGCTTTCCGGGGTATCACGATAGCCCACTAATCTTAATAAGAATTGTGTTTGGACGTTTGTTAAAGATGCGTAAGAGTTCCAGAGTCAAAAACTGCACCATATCTTTGTTTCAGATAGGGTGCTTAGGGGTTAAAATGAGATAGCTGTTATTCCGTTTTTGAGAGAGTGAAGTACGGTGGATAGACATCCACCAGCATACCTGTTTGTAAGCACATTTCACGAATATATCAATAAATGCCTGAATTTTCTTTAACTGTGTATTGTCCCTTCTGCGGACTCTATCATGATATAATGGTAACGCATTTTTAGTATTATTCTGTCAGGATAGAGCACTTGGTTATATGGTGCACACGCCAGACTGGGAGGTTTATTGTTTCCTTGAGTTTTGAGTGACAGTCTAACTTACACAATCTTAAGCAAACTATCTATGATGCAAAGGTGATGGCTGACACCATTTTTACTGTGTGACGTTTAAGGAATGCGAACATATTTCCCAATTGTTTTTGAGAAGGTACCTAACTGTATCCAACACTAGCATCACCGCTACATTTATTCATAATGTGTTCCCCAATTTCTACCCCAATTTTTGCAGAAAAGGATGCAACTACAGGTTTCTTTTCGTTACGTGCTTTTAAGATGCGGATCATTCGACGGATGGCAGTATTGTTCACCCTGATTAGGTTTTTTCGTCCAATGATGCATTCATTTGTTCATAGTCCGTGTTGGGAACCCAAAAACTCACTGACCCTGGTTGTATACGGGAGCTTCCGAGGTGCTTACACAAGTCTAGGTTCTGGGTAATCATTTTCACCGACCAGATAGGATTTGAGAGTCATCACTGGGGTCAATACACCGTTCGGCTGCCCCATTGTTGAAAACAAAGTTCCACTTTTTCATAAAGGAAACTATTCACGAGGCTGCTGAAAACTCTTCGATAGCCCACGACCGGTTTCGCCCTTCTTGGGGCTCATCAGGTAGGCGAAGTCCCCGAGTTTCCGTCACCCAAATGTTTTACTTGAACCCAAATTGGACTGTTTTCAAAAAATACACTTATTTGAAAATCGATTTGGTTTTCACGAGAGGCTCAACTGAATCTGATTGATTTGCAAATGAGTGTATTTCTAAAACAAGTTCCACTTTATTTATTAGGGATGGTCTGATGAATACATCTAACACAAACACTGAATTTCTACCTGAGTTAATTATATTCCGTATTGCGAATTGTATAAATACCACCACAAATGATGACCCAGAATACTGAAAAGGAAAAATAAACGTCTTAGCTTTCTGCCATTATCTTTTGAATTTTGGGGACAGCTTGAAACAGCTACAACTCAAGAGCGAGCAACTAACTCACCAGGAACAAACCAACAAATGTCTTCGAGGGGTCCGACGACCCAGAGTTACATATACACCTGGAAGAGGATAAAGCAATCCCACCCCTTGGTAAGACAGGTAAACAATGCAAGAAAAGAACAGTGAGTCCGGACTACCCCGGAAGACTTCCGATAATGATGACGACGATAATGAAGTCACAGCATCAAAGTGTTGTATCAAATTCAATCTTCTTCAAATGCCTAGGTCCTAATTTCATTTGGGGCCAGACAGTCACTATATACCTTTATTATACCGCTTTATTTCTTTTTTTCACGACTGTTTTGGACCTCTTTTGGCAATCCACTTTAGTGGCATACCGTGACTGAATTTGTGTTTGCCACTTAGGTCCAATTCACAACCTTATGTTTCCCTGTTTATAAACCCTAACCCACTGATCACAATTTTTGTCGTTTCAACCATCTTGCCCCTAGGTTCACCATTTCCGAGCTCACTTTTGCTTTCCAACTTCGGCACGAAGATGCCAAATACGGATACGTCAGGCCTTAACCTACACTTCTGGTACTTACAGGGTGATAGCACACCGAAGTTGATATCTCTCGCCTTTCACCACACTGACTCTGAACTAATGGAAAATTGCTGCTTTCTCTGATACTAAACTCGTTCGAACTTCTGGCTAGCTTCGCTAACAAGGAAACGTTCGCTGTATGGAGGTACTTGAGATTTCACGCAAAGCAAGGCCAGTATTCTTAACCACAATCCAGTATGTTGTGCTCGCAAGACTCAAAGCTTTCACTGTGTGCTTCTTAACCATAACATTCCTTAGGACTAATCGAGTTTATCCGTTGCCTAGATCACTCATAGTTTTGCTTTGTCCCTTGACTGAAAATTTCCAAGTTCCATTTAGAAGCCCTGATCCTTGTATTTGTGGGCTTATCGGGTTCCATAGTACTACAATCCTAAACAGTTGTACGTTATCTCTGAGGGGTTAAATCGTCAAGAGATCAGTACTATAGCAGTGCAAACGGATATACGGAACTCAGACCTTTGGTGCTAGCACTTGTTTGAAGGGGAGTATGCAACACATTTATTCGTTCTGTACCTGGATGTATCAGGCATCGGCCAAGCCCTGAACTCGAAATCTCGTCTACGCACCATTCAGGGCGTTTTGATGTGATATAAATGGTGTTCTTCGCGGCTGCAAAATGATTTCGTCGGAACAGTACTCCGTTCTCAGCAGTTAGCGAATCAATGAATTTGAATTTTATCGAAAGTTTATGGTAAGAACTTGTTGCTTTCATCATAACCATACCGGTAATCACAACGGGCTTGGTGCGCTAACACCACACGTCCACAGTTCGCTTGAGGACGCTTTATTTGACATTTTATCTAATCTGTGGACACAGAACAGCCCCATCAGTTTGGTGTGTTTAGTATAGGAATCGCTTTATTCCCTAAACCTCCGTCGTCCACTTTGTCACCAAGTTTCGGTTGGTTCTGATTTATCACCGAGTATTTCCCATATTTTGATGACTTCTTCAGTCAGCCCGGAGGTAACTCACCTCAACCCGGTTGCGTCTCGTCCTACTCACTGTTCTGAACAACAGTTCGGTGACACGTTAATTGGCCTTTTTTTGGCCTGACTGCTAATGAGCTTTCGCCACTTCTTAGCTCGCTTGAAGGAATGTTCTCACCTTGCAGTGTAAGCCTAGGTATTTTTTTGGTGTACTTCTCTAATTATTCCTCGTTTGTCACTCTAGTTGTGGATGTGCCTGAGAAGAATTACACGCCTACACTGGTGAGACTCCATCTTAACAAAGTTTATTCTGTCATCAGTACTGTTCATTAGTTCATAGGCAGAACGGGGCTTGTTTTCAGCAATCAATGAATAATGGATGGAAGACGAAATTTTCACGTGAAAACGGTACATAGTATACAGTAGGATGCTAGCAGCTTTTTGGCGTGATTAGTTATGCATTCCTTTCGGATTCTGGGGTCATGAGGCAACATTCATGAATTCACAAGTCACAGTTAATACGTTAGGTTTGCTGGACCAGCCAAAACGACGATATCCGACCGAAGTGGATCTGATGTTAGTTACACAGCCAAACTAAGGACCTAATCAAGAGTAGGTTGATGTGGCGTAAGAATTATTTGAAACTTCAAGGACATAATATCGGACAACTTCCTGGCAAACACTGGAACACAGTACATCGGTACATCATCTTTTATTTCTAGTACGCTGCGTCAGCAGTTAAACTAGAAAGGCAAAGTATGCTTGTAATATGTGATAAAATAATTCGGTTCCACAAAGAAGAGATCTCTCCGTCCGTTAACACAAAACAGATGTAGACTATTCCGGCTTGTTCACGTGCACCCAACGAGAACAATCCACAGAACCATATCAGTGAGCCAGAATAACGATGGACGGTATTGGGTATGATAATGCTATAACAACCTCGTGATAATCGGGACAAACGTGCTAGTTGATCATAAACACTTATATCGACCGTCACGCCTCCCTCCTGACCAGCTTCTCATCATCCCTCCACAGACCCCTTCAGGAATGTTAGCATTAAACATCTTGACATGCTTCTGACTTTTACCTGCCCTCTCCTCCGAGGCGGTTCATTGGTCTCTCGGTATTCATTGTGCGGCTACCAAGGTGGCCCAGGCGTATCCGACAGAGCGCAACTGATCGAAGCAAACATTTTGCCAAAAAAGACCCTGCTTTCACACCTCATTCGGAAGTCTTTCTAGCTATGAGAGTAAGGTCATCACATTCGGTTTTATCAACAGATGGCAAATTGATACTTCTTTTTGAGCCTTTCCGACTAATGCTCTTGTGCAGACTGATAACACGATTCGAGAAACCACATCTTTTGGTGTTGATTCACTACGATTATGAATTTGAGCTGGCTACTGCCTTCCATCAAGTTAGCTGGCAATGAACTCCAGATGACATTATTACCTTCAGAACACCGGCGTGCCCTCACTTTTCCCGGTTACGCACTGCTAAATCTTTTGTTCGTCGAATAAAAATCAAATGAAATGGAAAAAAATTGTTGGGATTCTTCTCCCGTACTTCCGCAGAGGACCTTTCTGATATGGAAGGGATCTTCTGTGGTTGTTGTGCTAGACTGGGGTAACATATTCGGTGCGTCTGGTCAGTCGACAGCGTCTCATACTTGGCCGCCGACTTCACTGTGAAACGCTATAGAAGGTACCGAACAAAACAGCATTGTAGTTTGCCACCAGTTGTAACCCAAGCGTGTTCAGATCATACCTGGCATACCAGGCATAACTCTTACGTGGACGGATGTCGCAAGGAATAAAAATGTTTATTTTATTAGCTGCGGGCCATTTGTTATCAGGTTTAGACCTGATGCTGGCCAAGCTCATGCGCTTGCCTGTTAGTCGACTGACTCTATATCAGTGTTGGCTTCATATTCAGTTCTATATAAAGCATCTGTTCCGCATCTGTTCCTCTCGACTAGAAACTAATTCCATCTTAGCGAATATACACTCATTTGCAATCCACTTTGGTTCTTTCGAGAGACTCACCTAGAACTCAGCTGCATCTGTCGTTTATGATGTTCTCAGGCAACTGAATGTGCTGCACCAGGCCGCCTCATGTTTCAGTCGCCACGATATTTGAAATATCGCGATACATGTATATTTGCAATGTACTACTCATAAGGTTGCTGAAGATCCATCGACAGCTTACCCGGTTTCGCCCTTCTTGGGGCTCATCAGGTAGGCGCAGTCCTCGGGTTTCGGTCATAAACGAGAGATTCAGCTGGGTTCCAGGTGGGTCTCTCGAAAGAACCAAATTTGTTTGCAGATGAGTGTATATTAGCTAATTTCGTGCAATTTGGTTTCAGGTAGAACATAAGGTTGACGGAAACCCGGGGACTGCGCCTACCCGATGAGCCCCAAGAAGGGTGAAACCGGTCGTGGGCTGTCGATGGATTTTTAGCAACCTTATGAGTAGTACATTAAAAGATATACTAATTCCATCTTATTATCCGATCAGCTCAGACTGACACACCAACCTTCCTGCCGATTGTTTGGATCAGCTGCGCGAGAAACGTGCTACGTCGTCATCAAAATATTTAGTCTATTCATTGCACTGGACAACAAATTCTTATGATGAAATGAAATGAAACGACTACAAGCAAGTTGTTCTGTTCATCAGAAGACAGTCAAGTAGGCTGCCAGTATTTCAGAGAATAACAGATCTAATAATTCTGAACCAAACATCGGGAATGACTAAAATTTCTCAATGGCCCATACTTCTCAGTTTTTCTGAATCATGAATGTCAGCTATGTTCAATCGGTCATTTGACGTGCTGTCGGTCTTTTCTCGCCAAATGATGTAGAACGCCTTCAGAATCAGAATAAGAGAGTTCTCTAACGAACTGATAAAGTCCGCCACCAAAAACCTTGACAGTGTAATCTGTAATTCATTTTACAACATTACAAGTGGCAACCGAAACATCGATTAATTTGTCAGTGAAGTTCTTCAGTGTCACGGTGACCCGTCATATTCCTGGTCCAAGAATGTTCAGTCCCTCCTTTATAAAGTGAGACCTCTTTCTGTTCTGAATAAACTTACCAATAAACCAGTTATTGCATGCACCACCCAGCATCGGATTTACCGTTACTACATGTGATTTCACAATTTCGTCACGATCAGGCTCCTTCAAACTGATCCGTTAATACAGCAAATCTTTCTTGTGGTTCCGTTTGCCTCCACCACTACTCAGTACACCTCAGCTGTTGAAAACTAGTCGCCTATTATCTTGTGTGACGAAGATTTCTCCTTTAATTTTCCTCCCAACATCTCACGCGTAATATCAACATTTAGCATCACTTTTCTTTTGCATGACAGCACTTTTGTTCCATATAAGGCCAGCCTGACACTAATTCTATCCCGCCTAAACTCCTAGGGCTTCTTACAACGAAACTTCACGTATGTATCTTTATTACTGGTTACTACCTTCGATACCGTTTACGGAATTCATATTTGTGCACCCCTGAGGGCGTTAAATTGTTGCAATATTTCTCAGTCTGCAATTTATTTTCTTGAGCAACAAGTGTTTCTTATCCTATTCATTAGTGTGACTCCGGACCAAACTTCGTTGCTCAAATTAGCAGTGGCGTGATTTCCATCTTGATAATTTATTCGCTCGAGACCGTTGTTTCGCACTGTGATTGGGATTCGACGAGCACCAGCGTGTTTAAAGGAGAATCCTCTCAGTCTGAGTTACATGAAGACATACTATGGTGCCGCGATTTTCAAGCTAAACCCCTTTTTTGACGAATTCGTCTTGACAGTTTTCGATGTCGAATAAACTAGACTTCTTAAATACAGAACTTGTTCAACAATCAAAATGTTTGGTAATGTTGTTATGGCAGGAAATTCATCACTCTGAGCGCTTAAAGTCAGTGGCAATTTGTCATTGTTTAACCTGACTCAAATTGAACAACTCCGATAGATTTTCCGAACTACCTTGTACGTATAGTGTATTAAGTGGTGTTTCTATAGTGCACATGGGTGTCCACAAATGTATATATTGACAGCATTAGTGAATAAACATGGCAAATGAATCTAGGATAAACCCAGTCATAGCTTCTTGGATTGAAATCTTGCTGGAAGTCGCACTGTAGGCAAAAGACAAACGATGTATTTAGTGATTTCTCAATTGCTTTTAGCCACATAACACACTCTACTGTGGTAAGTTTCTGCATGTATGCATGAAAGTCTCGGGGCTGTGAAACAATCCAGTCAATCGATTAGCTGTCACGATAAGCAAGGAAATCGAGTGAATCGATCACAACGGAAGGTACCGCAACCAACGTGAAATCCAAGGTATCCTTAAACTACAAGTATAGATGTTCCCCATGAAAAATACGACAGTTTGTGACGGACCTCTCCAGTTCGTTTAATCGTTACGGAATTCGCGGTTTTTGGGTGCCCAAGCACTCCGGTAATATTTATTGGTAATAGGTGCCGTTGAATTCGCACTTCCTTACAAAAGATTAGAAAAACCTAGCGAATATGCACTCATTTGCAAATTAATTTGGTTTTTCGGGAGACTCATCTGCAATCCAGTTGAATCTCTCGTTTGTGATGTTTTCAGGCAGGAGACTGCGCCTACCTGATGAGCCCCGAAAATGGCGAAACCAGTCGTGGGCTGTTGATGGATTTTAAGCGACCTTATGAGTAATACATTACAAAGATTAGAAAAACCTCTTCACAAGCGCAACATGCACACCTCGGACGCACTTCGGACCCACCAGTGTCATTTGAGAAGATTGCCGACAACCGTATGATGGTAAAGATTATACCGATGCCAAGTGAAGGAAACCAAAGTTTCAACCAAAACTCATGTTTTTTCTTCGTCCCAAAAATAGATGAAGTAATACTCAAGTGAAGTAAAACTGCTCTGCTAGTTCAATACCTCCATCATTTTGTCCATCAATGGTCTCTGTGCATGCTGGATGTTATTGCATATCGAGTCCATTTTAGTAAGTAGTAACTCAATTAGAATTGCAAGGCTGTACGGCTGATGATTTTATATGGTAGCAGGGGGGTTTGGGGATACCGTCTGAAGTATATGGCTTGCAGACTGCGGAATTGAATGGCCCTTGAATCAATTCACCAACCGAACAAAATTCACGAACCCAGGTGGATGAGAATTTAATATCTTCTCCGCCGACACTAGTGCACTTCAAGGACCTATTTGACGAGCTTTATTCTCCCTCCTTGCCCCTTCCTGCTTCCCTCATCCACTGCCAACGACGTTGTGATCGACTCTAACAGGTGCACATCAGAAGCACTAATAAACCTAAAAAAACGGGTTTGAACAAACTCTCGGACTTGTGTCCGTAAATCCGATGACGTTATTTTCCAACATTCCAGGCAGGTGTAATGAGTAAACCTCTTGAGCCTTCCAGCCCCACTCTCGACGACATTTTTCCATAGTTTACCTCTTGGTGACGAATCCTTATGCCTGATGATTAATTTCAGTCCCAATGTATTTATGTCACTCCGTCTGTTTATAAACTATATCTCTGAAATTTAGCGTGTTGAACACTCGCTGTCTAATGTTCAAGACCTCCCCTTGAGGTGATTTGGTATGATTATGTCCGAGTATGATCTGATCATCTAATGAAGTCCCCTTAAAGCATTTCATCAAAACGGCATTTTGTGATATGTTAACACTTCAAACTGTTGAAGCTAAATTCCTTGAGCAGATGTGACTGCAAAACGAGTCATCGACAATCATAAGTGGTTCAGTTAGTGCTCACAAAACTACTCGGAGAGTACCACCTGGTGCTTTTTGATTTCATGGTTTGGCTACTGTATGGATTTGTTAACCTGGATTTGGAAGCGAGTTAAGTTAGTTAGTGAAATGACAACCAGGCAGCTTGAGAGAAGGAATCAAACGTTCAGATCCCGGTAACTCACTAGTATGATTTCACTGTGGCAGCATTTCACAACTAAANNACGACGCATGATGAATTCAAAACGAAATTTCATACAACTTCTACTGTGTTGATTGAATGGATCTTTATCAGTATGAAATACTTTGGGGATTTGCGTCATCACGCGGGATTACCTACGCTTGTCAGTTGTAGGGGACAGATTCCATGCCTCGTAGGTTATCGTCAGGACATTAGGCTCACGAGAAACGACGAGTTGGACATGCGTGGGTATTCGTGTCTAATGAAATTGTTACTAAAAATACTCCGTGGTACGTCATCTGGTCGTTCAAAAGGGGTCATTGATGTTGTAAGCCTAGATCAAACAATAACTATTGGTAAAGCGTTTGGACAAGAGAAGATCAGATCAACAACTCGCACAGTAATATGCTTATCATTAGGACCATAGGTGTGTACGGGTAACCACAACACTGAAGAATGGAGACACCGATACCGCTGTCACCGATCCCATTCAAACGACCACGCAATTGTCTAACCCCGAGAAAACTTCTCATATCGTCCGGTGTTTTTAACAGTAGCAGTCATTTTCCACAAACACTCAGTTTCACAGGAGGCTCAACTGAATTTCTGGGTTATGATATTCTACAACTGAATATACTGCACAGATGCAGCCTCATGTTCCACCTTGTGTGACTTTCGAAATATCGCAGTATACTTTCATGAAGGAAACTACCCACAAGGTTGCTGAAGACTCTTTAAAACCGGCCGTATGCTGTCGAAGAGTTTCAGAAACCTTGTAAGCAGTTTCCTTTGTGAAAACAGTAGTCGCTCTTGTATTGACGCTACTGTCAGCCTTCCAGTAGCATGGTGAAATCTAGTTACCTGCTTGATTCACCGCCATCACCTTCAGCCTACAGTGACTGACGGTAACATTTATTCTTGCGTCACATTTCGCTAGTTGACTTCGATGGTAACCGATAGCAAACGTGCCATCATTGTAGCTCAACGAGTGACCTTGATACACTGCGACATTCGCAACGATCCAGAATACAGAGGAATACACTGACGAAAAACACTCATTTATAGGGATACTCAGGGCAAAGCACCAATAAATCTTTCAGTTCTAATCTTGGAGCAGGAAATAAAACTCTTTCACATGTTACATTTAATCTGAAGAGATTATGACATCCAAGGCATCGGATCCGATAAACAATATATTATCTGGTGTCTCCGTAAAATTACACAACAGTGAGCTGTGCTTGTGAAACTCGTTAAGCCACGTGCTTTGTGGTTTCGAGCTGCGATGCCCTCGATTTGCTAATTGCATGCTCTATCTCATCTGTTGTAATTTGAAAACGACGCTTCCAAAGAAACTGACGCTTCATCCAACAGGAAGTTGTGCCTAATTTTGAAAGGAACCGGCAGAATTCAGTATATGTATGGCACCAGTAAAGCGATGGATTTTTCCGGCAAGAAATTAGTTATGGTATCTAGTATTCTTGTGCCAAGAAATTCTAGCTCTCCAATGCGTTGAAGTCGTCCAATTTGGATGGCGCCGATACTAAGCTAGTTTTCCAACCGAGCAGCTGCTTGTTGCAGATTTGTGGAGGATGTCTCACCCATTCTTAAATCCTCCTGTAGTAAAAACGAGAATTTAAGTAATGCTTATCTCTTCTGAGTTAGATGCCATTTTCATTTCAGAGAAACAGGTTTTTTATACTCAAAAGCGAAAAATCAATCTGTTGCTCCATTTTCCTCAATTTCCACTCGTCCGAACTCGAGACTTCAGGGTTGTTTGTACTGAAAAACACGAAACATGGTTTGATTTGGATTTTTTTTTTCGATGTAAGATGCATCTGCTTGGCGATGTGTTAGACTAGTAGTATCTCGCGCAGACGTATCGGGAGTTGACCAGATGGCTATTGGTCTCTTATTTGGGCCGCGTCAAATATCAAGCTGGGCTCACAGATCAACAACCATTTGACCAACTGTCGATCTTTCCTCTTGGTACGCGGTGATAGGAGTTTTACTCGGGAACTCACTGATGTTTACGGTCTAACGAGATTTATGAGGATTGAAACTTTGGGGTAACAGCGATATGTAGTCACAGAAAAACTCACAAGCAAGCTACACAAAGTGATAGATGGTACCAGAGGTGATTCGTGTGATTCAGGTCAAGTTGTTAGAGTGAAATGGAGGAAAGGTACATCCGATGAATCTCAACGGTGTAGTTATCCCTCTATTCCTGAAAAAATACGTTTGCACTTTTTGATACTTTTACTAATTTCGGTGATAAAAACTTCACTAGCAAGTATGATATCAACATGTATGGCCAAAAAATTTCTCCTTGTGATTCCGGCCTTTGATTATGAGATTCTACTCAAATCAGCCAATGGCGTTTGTCGCAGCCCATGGCCTATGGATGAGGACGATAGGCTATGTTTACGGAGTACATTTAGACTTCTCAGACTTGTCTAAAGCTTCAGTAGAGTTGGTCACAGGATATCACACTGAGAGCTGTGACAGAACGGGGTACTTCCACCCCTTTGGTGTCCAAAACAAGGCTACCTCCAACTGCGAAACTTGTTTGGCTAAGTAACTTGTGTCCTCACAGATCCCACTTCCGTCGACAGTGGTGGTTCATAAAGTTTGCTTTCAGGAGGTGGTCTTCCCCGATTTCCCACAAGGACCGGTCGGTAAATATACAATCTAACATGCTTATGTTCGCTGGGGATGTCAAAATTTGGCGATCGATCTGGGCGTTCGAAAATAGCAATCTTTTTCAGATTGACGTGTTAAAAAATTGACCCCGCTTCAAGGTTAAAAATTGCATCGCGCTCTGCTTGTGCTACTCAAGACTTTATCTCTGTACTGTTTGAGACCAGCTAAGCAAAAATCAGACTGAGATGCCAGATTCCAGAGTCTCATTATTATAAGGTCCTGGATGTCCATCGGATCATGTCTTAGTCGCTCTCTTTACCATTGGCCAAATGTATCTCATAAAAAAAGAACGTTTAGAACCTTTGACAGATTTGTGGCTCCTTCCTTTCTTGCCTCAGGCATTACTTAGAATGCACAGTTCGAATCTGGAACCCGTTGTGAATTGAAGGTCGGAAACCTTTTGTTGGTTTCTCAGATTTCGAAAAGCCGCCAAACACTCGTATTAACCGGTACCTGTGCTCTGAAAAACACGCCATCTCCGAGTGAAATGTCTTAAGTTGTTACTCGAGCACAGGCATCTTGGGAGTCTAAATTTATTTTTTTTTACCATTTGCCATTATTACAGTTCCTTTCCTTGTGGTTTTTCTCCGCGTCTTCTTTCCTTAATTTTAACAAGAAATTCAGTCTTTTTCGGATTCATTGGAGTTCGTCAGTAAGTAATCACACCATATTATTTCCTGTAACTTTCATCTACCAATAATATTATACCATCCCACCTGCTGGGCGGTGTAAAAGTGTATTCCATTACCATAATATGACACTACTTAACGGTCTGGATGCTACGGTCCTTCAACCGTTTTTACACCAGAGTTACGCCTCGTACGATGTCATACTCTGGTTTGTAAAGTGCGCGGCGGTAGCGTGAAATGACTCACTGAGGAAAACAGCGGCTTCGCGAAACACACTCAAAGTGGTGGGACACTCAACAGAACCTCTCATTCAATAAGACTCTTTAATCGAATATGCTCCACAAAGATCGCTGTCGGTGAGCTTCCAAAAACCTCTTTAATAACGTGCTATATCCAGGAAATATAATGCTATATTTTCATTATATTTGACAAAAGATTCCAATAATAACAAGAATTTTTGTTCACTTCGACGTGCCAAACTTACTGAACTGCCAATTTTCATTGCCCAAGTTAATGCTGCATCGAAGTCCGAACAAATGCCTCCACAGAGAAAGGGATCAATCTGCCGCTGCAACACAAAAACTGTGGTAAGGATCTTTCTAATTAAAACCATTTGAATGCAACCAATGCCGTCCTTCCATAACAGCGCTAGCGAATATGTTCAGCAGCTGCTCTGAATTAGAAATCATACATTATTTTGACTGTTTTCGCCTAAGGTGTATCGACTACGATGTACGTTTATTCGGAGCGCTTTGCGGCTGAACGACTGACGAGCCTATAATATACTAAAGTGATGCTTGGACAGTCGTTCAACTCGGTTTAAGGCAGCAATATATCTTGTCCTTAGATATTTGGCAAAACAACTTGAGCGAAAGTCCGTGGAAAGGATTAGGACAGCAACTATTCACATCAACACTGTTTTTGAAGACACGAAATTACGCTATGTAAGTGTTTATCGATCTAACTGATTTGCAAGATGATGAACGGCTAATGTCTTTGAAGCCACACAGTTAGCTGGCAATGTTTGTTCCAAATAAGTAAATGGAACATGGAAATCCGTTTCGGATAATTCTACGAAACAGCTCGAAATGATCTGAGTTAACGGTACCCTACTTGAATGACAGCAAACAGAGATTCGACACCGAATGAAGGCCTCCAGGTTCACATGTTTTTTGTCACTGGTAAGAGATTTATGTGACTTGGTCACGTCGACCTGCATTTCAGATATTTGTCGTATGGTTGACCTTTTCTCCATCAACAAAGCAGCACACATTACGCAGATGGCTACCTTTAGATGTCACTGCAGTCACAGGTGAGCTGAAATTTGACGTGTGAGATGGAAGAGTAGGGTCTTCTCCAAAACTTATTTTGAAATGGTCCCTCGTGATTCAATATCTCAGTTTATCTGGATTGTGTTGGGTTTACTTTATATGTGGGATTGTTCTAAACATATCCAGATTGCCCTTTCATCCTTCCTTCCATCAGTGTTATTCACGATTATTTTGGACTAACTGACTGACAGCTTGTCCAGAGGCAAGTTTACCATCTCTTCTGAGCATTATTTCATCTCTATATGTTAACCTTCAATGGAAGCTTCAAAGATGGCTAGGAAGACGAAACTACTGCACAGACGGGTGGCTCGTCGAACCTCGACATATGGTCAACTGTGCGATCACAATGAATCACTGCAGGACTGAGTGAGAGAGGTAACTGGCCAATCTCCCCTGTCTTTCTGGACGGCGTAGTTTCCGAAATGGGTTGGTACTCTGCAACAGCGTTCTCATCCTGCCTCAGAAGTGCGACCAAGAGATGAAATACTCCGCAATTCTGCCATGTTATCAACTTAGCACGAAGAATCTACCGCTTTGCTGAGACCACGGTGCTTCCAGCAGACTAATAATCTGACCATAGCATGCTGTTTTATCTTCTTGAGAAGAACTGAACCTTCTTAAGAGATGTTCACTCACTAAAAAGTAGACAGGCTCAGATGCATTGTAATCTAGAGGTTTGTGACTCACTCTCTGCACAAAGCTTCAGCAAATACACACACCTACTCGGTCGTCTTGACCCATTTGACTTGACCATTTGTCTTGACCCTGCCTAATTTATGCCCGGACATTTTACTTCGCATAGCATTTGCCAGTCCAGTATTAGCTACAATGAGACTGGGAAAGTCTGCTGCTGAATTCATCCTACAGTTTACAGTGGAAGCAATAGCACATGAAAACGACAGCTTTCAAGCCAATACCCAGAGGCTTGGATATTCGACCACAGAAGCTTGATGACACGGTTTATCCTAAAAGGTAACTTCGCCCTGTCAGTCGACCGGTTACTTTGATTTCCTTCATCTGTCAGTCGTCACTGCACCTAGTATATACGACTTGATCTTCGTGGTCTTTATTGGAAACGCCATACTCACATTTGTTTCCATACTGCGTTTGTATTACTGCTTATTCTCTTGCTTATCGAGTGTAAGCGAAATGTTATCATTAACTAATATTCATTCTGTTGGACTAGTTAAAAGGGGCACAATGTTTCATTGTCTGTGCGCTTTCTTATTTGCGTCAAAGAAACACCACACCTTCGGGGAACATTTACATCTAAGGTTATCAAAATCATGTACCCATCCATTTGGTTGGAAAGTTTCTCAGGCGTCCCAGAACCTAGCGAAGAATAAACCAGGACTGGGTGTGTCACTATAGCCCAAACACCCTACCTCATCTTCATTCATTCTCTTCCCCCATGCTGCATTCCGATCCGGGTGCTTGTCTGCATTACAAGCAGGCGCGAGGCAAAGGATGACGGACGGATGGTCTTCGCATGCCACTAAGCCGGCCTTTGGCCGTGTGGAAGCGACTATGGCCAGATGTGTATGCTGGCCGACAGGCGCGTTCAGAACGATGGAGCGCACATCGATTGAACAACGCTCGATAACGTTGGGCGTGAACCATAGGCTGCTAGGCTAGTTGGTTAGCCAGTGGAACAAAAAGCGGGTGGCAATGCGCGAAGGTAACCCTGCCGACTGTCTGTGGGATAAATCCAGTATGGGGATTGGTAAAGCTACTTTGGTGTTTAGAGGAGACTCGACTGAATCCCAACAGAATCTCTCGTTAATTGGGAAGTTACCTTGCGCGTAACTGAAGGCACTGGGTTCAACCGAAGGTAACCGCACAGAGGCACAAAGACTACAGTATTATGCCCAAAGTAGACAACAGTAGACACAGTACAATCAGGCTAGTCTTGGTCAAACAAGCGCACCACAGTTATGGCCTTACTGCACAAAACAATGTATTTTCAGCGCCACCTGGTGTGGGTGAACCATCTCGGAATGCTTAAGCACCACCGTTCTACTGAACAGCCTCATTCTATATTGAGGGCCGAAACTTTCGTCAAATAGACCGAATATATCACTCATTCCCTTTCGACTTTCATGTCTGCTCGACTTCGTACCATACCTGCTTCTATGTCTCAACAACAGGACACCAGGATCGTAGCAGGTAACTCCGAAAAATTGAACAAGTTGAACCGTGAACAGGTAAGCGGCGTTTTCGCTGTAGGGTCGGTTACTTTGACCATGACCGGTGATGGTCAGGCTAGAGACTGAGTTGGATTTTGGTGATCTGGAGTGTCAAGAATGAGATTATTTATAGCCGGAGAACTTCCCAACATCATCAAGATTAAGACCATCAAGCGTAAGAAATAGGAGAACAGCCTGAACGCAACTAAATGGGCGGTGATCTTCCAAGAAAGAAGACGAAAAGTATGGCGTCATTGCTATTCACAGACAAGTTCGCTGATCCTTAGACCAGCGCAATCAGCTATCATTCTGAGCACTTCCAAATGATTCATGTGGTTTATTTGTGACTTGGGCCAATATGTACGACGCGTTACAAATAACAGAGACAGAAATTTTCACGAGCCATTTTGACACTTCTGGTAAGAGAAATTGTGATTTATTCCAGAACTCGTGACTAATGAAAATAATCTATCCAAAAAACATTCGGCAGTTTGTTCTCCCTTTTTTCAGATATCAATCTCATAATACCCACAGAATGAGAACCTTTGGCCGACGACGATCATAAGCAGTAAGAATAAAGTATAAAGATTATATTTATTTTGTATACCCGGGTTTTAAACTTTTACAGACAGTAGGTCATTTTAGGCAACCTGAGTAGACTACTGATAACTGGAAATCAGCCCAAACTGGTCAAAATTACCATTCTTGGTTAAACGGAAGTAAAAACTTTGAAAAGGGGTGCGAACTGTGTGTACTTAGTTCCCCTGACTAAAGCCCAACACTAGTTGTCTTTGAAAGTTTAACATTTAGTAAAGAACTACATACTATTGGACGTTCTCCTCAGTGAGCGGTAGTATCAAGTCTATTTGAATCGCTCAGCCCACAGTTTGGTGATCCTCGTGAGTATACATTTTCAGGTGGATGGGTAGAAAAATGAGCAGATGTACAGATGGTTCCGATCTGGTTCCGCATCAGTGAGCAAAACCTGCCTCCGATATTCATATGAATCTGCTCCACCGTGTTCGTATGGTAAATCACCAAGCGCAACCACTATATGTGAACTGATGACTTTTAAACCAGATCACACTGTACTACGGTTATCCATCTTTAGATTTACGTTGGTCTGTACGTAGGTGATGATTAAACGGCACTCATAACACTACCACAAAATGCATGTGTGTGTACACAGCGCAAACTACACGCTGGACTTGAATGTGCACGACTACAACATTGCCTGTATTTTAATGTAGTTGATGTGAAAGTAAGCTTCAGATCAATAGTCAAGCCACACAGCGATACTTGGGTATGCTGATGTGATAAATCCATTCGAAATAATATAGGTTTTAAACTCACGCTTCACACTGTAAGGAGGGAGTCGTAAGCCACATGAGTAGATGATGACAGCTTGTGTTGTCTGAGTCCCAAAGCACCTAGAGAAGAGTAGGTGATGACAGGCCAGTCCCTCATTCTCTTTCTGTCCAACTACTTTACCGACTACCATCCAGGTGGTTGTGTCCTTGGCTCAAACAGGTAATTTGTCTGCAATCTGAGAGTCGTCTTGATCCAGCCCAAGCCTTCTCACAAATTTTAGTCGGTTTCTTTGCTTGAGATGACCTAAGGCAACAAAATTTTAATAATTACTACAAAGTACAACGTTCAAACTTGTTTCTCAATGACATGAAAATTGATTATTAGCCTGTCGTCAGTGTGTACTTCAAGATCTCAAGTTCCAGACGACCGCAGTACAGTTCGGCAAGCAGCTGTTCCTCAATGAGGATGTCTTGGATATTTTCTCACCAGCATTTCTAGAAAATTCATGCGTTTATTTCAATCCACTTTTGAGCTCAAACTGTAGGTTTCTGAACAGGCTAATAATGGAACCAGATCAACGTGTTACTGACTTACTGCCCTACGCACAATACAGAATGGCCATTTGAGACTCTAGCAAGGTAACCTGTCTAAACAAACGGAGAATGAAGCTTCCAATGCTCACAACTACATTAATTGCTTTTTATGGATAACCTCAGTGAAGTAGTTATGATAGCTCATCCACTACGATATTTCTGTGCGCTTGTCGGCTGGAATGGTTTTACAACACCCAAAACAAGTGAGGCCACCCTCGTTCCTCCTCGTCATTATCACCGAAAGCAGCATCAGCACCGGCACTGGCAGCAGTATCGTCATCATCATCATCATCATCATCATCATCATCATCATCATCATCATCATCATCATCATCAATAACAAAACCCTATTAGTTTCAGCACCGAATCCTTCTTGTGAGCGAGTGACTGATGGTGTAAGACTGTCGAACAGGGTATGGAACAGTCGAGAGATTTTGTAAGAACTGTAACCGGTCTTTTCGAACTGGTTTATGGATCGAGGCTTGTTAGCAACTACAAACTGTTGGGGTTTTGGAAAATATATCAGGCCCTTGGTAGCCATTGTCGTCCCCATCCTGATGAACGACTTTGATAGTTCGAGATAATATCATCGGTTTGTAACCATACATTCATCTTGGGCTTAATTGGGACTTCTCAAACAACGACTAATTCACAATTCGCTCTGTCGAATTTCGGTTGACACACCTTAGTCTTCACCGAGTGTGCAGTTGCATTTTTTGAGCGTGTACGATCCTTGCACTCAGAGCACATTTTTGTACTACCGCACGGCTCACCCTGTCGGTTGGCCCGATGGAGTTCGTTAACACAGCTGGTCGTGGCGTGGGTTTCTTCTGAAATTGTCCACAGCCGTTCATATCTGGGAGGGTGAGTAAGCTCACAATGTCGCTTGCATCCCGGATACCCAAACTAGTTTGCCGTGGATCCATACTCCGCTTAACGAATAATGGTGCATTGCTGCCCGATGAAACAAACGGTTCGATCGAATGTTCCAGGTATCTGCGTGCACCAAGAGATTCGAGTCAAACGAAATTTGAATACAATCGACAAGTCGGATTACTTGGCGGCCTTTTGTATTAGTATTCCCAGAATTCCGGAAGTGTGAGAGTATACGGCAAACTCTCCAAAAGCTTTTGTATACAAAGCGATGTCCGCCCTTCCTATTCTTATTCAAATTGGCGATCGGAGAAATCATGAGACAAACACTGGGAGGTCTCCAAAACCCCGGCGCTCAAATAGCCTATTGCGAAAACCTTGTCGGTGTGGAATATGAAAAACGATACCGTTCTCGTCTTCGAAGTGGAGGAGAAGGCGCAGGTGTTCCTGGATGAACGGACCAAATTTATTCCGTCCTTTGGTAAACACTTTGCACCCACAAAGCGTAAGCTCATGCTCCTGGATATGCAGTCACTGAACACGCCACTTACAATCAAGAGAGAGGTACTGGAAATTGAGGAGAGTTATGGGTATCTTGAGAGTTGTATTAGTTCTGACTGACTGTTGACAGATGAGGTGAATGCACGAATCTGCAAGGCTCGGGCCGCGTTTGCTAATTTGAGGCATCTATGGAGTCAGGGTGGTGTATCCCTGAATCTCAAGGGACGTGTGTATCAGGTCACAGTGTGGGGTGTTTTGTTCTATGGCTGCGAGACTTGGCCTGTTTGAGCAGCAGAACTGAGACGTCTTCAGGTGTTCGACAATTGTTGTCTCAGAATCAGAGCTCATATGGGTTGGTGTCGGTGAATTCGTAATGAAGCAGTTAGAAAGCGTGCTTTCGGTTGTGCAACGGGTACTTCAGTTGAAGAATGTGTCCAGTACCAGAAGCTGCGTTGGTTGGGACATGTGTTGCGTATGCCGGACCATCGATTGCCGAAGAGAGTACTGTTTTCCATGCCCAACTCAGAGTGGCGTAAACAGAGAGGTGGCCAACCCTTGACTTGGCTGAGGAGTATGAAGGAGATTACGAAACGATTGGGTGCTGTCGGTGCTACTCGCCCCTCAGGAAGGGGACCGCGTAATTCTCACTGCGGCTGGTTGAAGACGCTGTAAGCCGTGGCTGCCAACCGATGTCAGTTGCGATCTTATCGTCACTTTCTGTCTAGATTGCCTGAATGAGTGTTTGGAGCTGTATGCACCTCGGAATGATTGTACTAAGTTAGCACTAACCCCCTTCCCCGTCCACCTTTATTCTTTTCTTCACAATAAGGCTTTCAAATAAATCATGACTGGACGGCAGCAAAGCATCGGTGTTGAACACTGATGTCATGCTGTCGATGATGATGATGATGATAACTTGGCGAATGGTGGTGTAAACTATACGATATCATTAGACCCAACATACCAATGTCTTCGCAGTCATTTCATAAAGAAATCACTTTGTACTTTTCATGTCTTTCATGTTTGATAATCTGTGCTTCATTGTTCAAAGCTTCATACCCTTCTCCTCTGAAAATCCAACTTGCATTTATCTACTATAATTTCGTTACTTAACTTTGTTCCACCGTTAAGGAAACCGCTTCGATGAAGCTCTACGAATTATCTCACATCCACCATTCACTCCAGGCTGCCAAAGCTTACGTGTCTATGCAAAATTTCAGTAAGCTAGTAACTGTTAGCCTGAATAAATCTGATAAGCGTTTGTGTTGAAATGACAGGTGGTATAGTGTCGAACGGCACGGGGTGGATGAACCGTGGACAGATGTCAGTTTTGCTCTGCATTTGAGCTTTGGGATGAGAGGACATTTATACACATATAACCTCAACAATAGGGTCGCTCACATTCTTATCCAAAGTATGAAGAAGTTCGATGAGATAGTCCCCAGGTGTACAAACCCCGCTAGAGGTCTAGAATATATTGTCTTCTTTCACGAGAGTGGGACATTCCCTACGGCGTCTTTCAAAAAACTCTTGACTCTGAATTGCATGCGATAAAACACGTTTTTTTCAGAAGCTTCATCACTGTTTGCGTCTGAGGTGATAGAGAAGAGCAGTAATTGCTTTTTCACCCTTGACCAACCCGGCATCCATGGATTGGATGCCTTAGATTGTGCTCTCCGTTCACATCATCATTCGTATAGATAGATCGAACACCTTTGTCAGACCTTAACTAGTATCGACAAAACCCATGATTGTTCACCGACATCCACTCTGCTTTGAATGTGCGTACACGGAGAAAGACTCCAGAATGTGTCATTAAAAACTTCATTCTAACCAGGCAGAGCATAACTATGCACTTGCGTCAGCCGAGACACAAGATTCGTGCCAGCAACTTGATGTCCTAAGAGGATTAGTGCTCTTAGTGCTGTAACCTCAATTTAAGACGGAAAGAAATGTCATCATCATGGACATCATTGGGGTGGATTTCGAGTGCACCTCTTGATGACATCTCTTTTCTGTTTGCTTCCTGTCACAGCGAATTTCTGGTGTCTGTTTTTCGCAGGAACTGGTCCATAAAGCACACTGGGTTCAGTCACAAACACCTGGGTGAAATGGCGCTTTCAGATTTTCATGCGTGCGCACACACACACAAACACTTGTTTGCAAGATTAATCAGGCATACATTGGTTGCTAGCTTATAACCCAGTTCTTTGTTCATCCAGCGGCCAACCTATTCGTGCGTTGTGTCCTGTGCTAATTTTGAGCGAGGTCACATTTACCAAGGGATGTGTGGCGGTGTTAACCAAGGTCACCGGAACTGTCGGCATGGTGGTCAGGTCAGTCCTAGAGAGCTGGCGACATGACAAAGGTGAGATTCACGTTCACAGCCGTTTGAGCAGTCCTCCTGTTCTTACACAATCAGTCTGGTAAGTTCACACCAAAGCCGGATTAGGTGCAGTCACACAGATGTCATGGCAGTCGAATTTCTCTGCTATGCTAGTGGCTTGTATGACACAGTTATCTAACGAAGCTGTGTGGCCTGTTCCATGGGAATATGAAGATAACAAATGGACCTATAATGCAGTAACAACGCTCGGGCGTAATTGGCTGATTAGAAGAAATGGTTAGGTTAAATTCCTAATTGAACTGAAGGAGCAATTAGTCTAAGTCTTTGTATTTCAGATTGAATAGTAAGTTGTGGAAGGATGACCAACGGCATAAGCACATTCGCTTGTTCAGACGTGCGTTTGGCGAGCGTTGGTGGACTACTGTTAACAGACTCGTCTCGCATATCAGATGCCCAGAGTTCGGACCCATGCCATGAATGAGGATATGTACTGCTGATTAGGTCCAAAAAGGGCGAAGATCGAGTCCATTTCTCCTCCCTTTGATGTAAACTCACCAGAGTAATTACGCCAGGACAGCATTGGGCATTTTCAAACCATCGATATGAAAGTGAATTCTACACTTTAAGTGCTCTTGTGGTCACAATTCTGGCTTCTTTGCGTTGCCGGTAATCAACGAAAAGAGCAGCGGTCACTGGAGGATGTTGACCCAGTTCCATCAAAATGCAGCCCCTGCAGGTGAAATTCAGACTGAAAGGATTTGCATTTGTGACAGAGTGTTTTAGATTAGTCCAAACTGTGAGAGAAGGTGAACTGATCTATGCCTTCAAATCTGCAAGCGTACTGCATGATAGTTCGGAACCATCAACACAACGTGCATTTCTGTGGGTTATAGACCAAGTTTGTGCCCCCCCCCCCGCCGAATAAGTTTATCAACCTTGGTGCACTTTGAAAGAACGTGGCAAGCATAGTTTGCTAGTGTAAATACCATAAAGCGGTAGAAAACGCCTTCGGAAACAAGTACTTTCCACTCATCATGATGGGTCACTGAAGTCAAACAAATATGTGAACTGGTGTCTGAGAGACGGATGGCAGTACGTGATACCGTGTTAACTGGAGATGTTACGCAGATGTGCACCTTGTACTCATTTCACTCGCTCACCATTATAGCTGGTATGCTATCCATGGAAAAAATACCGGTCCAACCAACTTCACAGCAGCTGGTCAGCCAATAAAAAAGCTTCTATTGAATCTGTTAGAGCTGAAAACACACTGATGAGCACCACCCCCACCGAAGTCATGACTTGAAGATATCCAATCACAGCCTGATTTACTGATGTGCGATATGGCCATCGCGCCCGAATTTAAGTGTTACACCGTGAATAGAGTACTAGTAGAAGTTTGTTTCAAGAGTAGCTTTTCCTGCGAACAAACTAAAAGGCACTGTATTTACCCATCCCAGTGACATCCCGCCCAGTTCCTACTACTATTAAACGCAGATCGATCTAATGCTCTTACTCTGAGAAAACGGGTTGTTAATCAAAGCCGTTGGCGAAAACAGTTCGAGTCTTGTCGCGCTTTGCAGGAGTAGCTCATATATGAAGCAAGAACCAAGAAGCAAGAGCCAAGTACGCGGACCGAATGGTCAAATGATGTGCTTCACAAATATGTTATAACACACATAAGTAGACCATAGGTCCAACGAAAAGTGTTGCATTATTCTGGCATCTATCTAAACCATGAAAATCTTGACTTCCTCAAAAGGCGATGGACACAACGGAACCAGTACCCTTGAGGAACAATCTTGGGGCAAGATTTTTCCTTTCCCATTTGCTATTCGTGGAAACGGTCTCCCCACAATTCTATGGAAGTTATTCTCGGCTGTATGAGTTGATGAATTTACCCGTGGAAACGAAAGCATTTGTTCGGAATTATATACGGGCTGCAATAAGCGACAGCAGATATCTCTAGAGTCACTGAAATCTACGGCTCCTATGGGCATAAACCGATTGAGCCTGATCAACAGTTCATTGAAAATAATTAGCGAGCAACATGGTTGTGACAGGTGATAAAGCCACCGAAGATAGGCAACTGCCCTAAGCAAGTCATGCGAATTCATTACTTATGAAGCCGTTTTCTATTGAGGAAATGTTGGTAGCTCAGGTATCGTAGATGGTGGTCGTTGGCTTGTTCGCTGAGCTGGGCAATTTGATTGCAAACGCTTTATCACCAATCGAGGTGACATCATCAGTGCGTTATTGGGGAGCGTAGTTGTGCGTAGCGGTGGGTTCGTGGTTGTGCCGTTAATACTAACCTAATACTACTACTACACTGTTATTCCTATTTTTAGTCATTGTTTGAGTCTGACCATCAGGTATGTAAATTACTCATCAGCTCAGTTAAAACGCTCCGGTGACAAACTTGCCACTCACACGTTGTCAGTTAACTTGTGCGGCAATCTTATATCTACACGTTTGTGGCTCTTGAAATTTGGAGCAATACCTGTGGTTAAATCGACTGGTTCCGTTGCAAGCTGCAGCTTATAGTTGGTGTCGTCCAAAGACGCTGGAATTTTCGTCACCTAGGAGCATAAGATGTTCCCGACGCTCCAAGTTTGTCTCCCTCCTCACGGAAGGATGTAGTGTCTGTTTAAGAGACGAGTTACAATCTATTGCCTTAGTTCCCCTGGAAACAAAACTGTATTGGCGAACGAAAAGAAAGTCAGTCAAGTTAAACTGGCAGTGTTGAATCAGTCTTGAAAAGTAGAACGAGAATTGTCTAACCATGGTTCATATAATAACAATAACAGGTCTACTTTACAATTCCACACTACGATGCCCTCCTTCATAGCCAAATCTTAAGTGAAATTTCCTATGGATGACTACTTATGGGATGTTTCGATACATACGATTGCGATTATCTCTACGAGTTCCAACTAGGAGAGTGGTTCGTTAGTGAAACAGTAGTAGTGTTGTGGATATCTTCGCTGCTTAAAAACATCAGCATAAACGAGAGATTCAGCTTGGTTCCAGGTGAGTCTCCCGTGAAAACCAAATTGAGTGCATTTGCTAATAAAGAGCAAATATTTCAGGAGTCCCCACTTCTCCTTTCGCAAGCCTTGATCCTGGGAATATGCACCATAATACATGGCTCCTGTGCAAACGAATAGCAAGTGAGGTACTATTTATTTCCCATCACAATGAACCATAAAATGATACCATGTTTGTTTTTCACTCAGTCATAGTCTGAGAGACTAGAATCTGGACTTATCAGCGTGTCCGGCTGAGGGCCCGTGGTAAAGAAGTAAACTGACCAGTCATAGGCAACTATACTGCAATCAACCGGTAAACAATATGGCAAGCTAGACTCACTAAAAGTCTAATTTTACCAAGCAGTTGAAGCCGTTATGATCCAACTAATCAGGCGTTCCGTGGTATTCAGAAATATGTTGGATAGCGTTTAGGTACACCGTGTTCATGGATTCCGTGGATTCTATAGACGTTTCCGCAGCCTGGAAACAGTTAGGTGTGCGCCAGGAGGCCGATATGCATTACCTCCTGCAGGTAATGTTGTATTCTCAACCATCATACAGTACGGCGTTGTTCAAGGGGTGTGCTTACAAGCTGTAGGGGAGGGATAGGAATATGGACAGAGGTAGGTGATAGAGGTTGTGGAATTCCGCGGATGGATTAGCTTGACCGAATCGTTCATCTAAATAAATATTCGAGCTAACATTTGCACATCATCCGGTTTCATGCGACAAGTGCCCAAATGCACTTCAACTTGTTGAACAAAATCCGGTGACTGTAGTTTCTATGTATGTATAAGCGAATCTGACTGGTATAAGAGCATCGATTGTTACACGCAGTCAGTTTGGCCACGTAGAGCTACGCGCAGAACCCCAAAAGTCAAATAGTTCAAATGGAGGTTTGTCAACAAATGCGGTCCTGTAAATATAATAATAAAATAATAGATATGTTCAAGCCTCAGATTGTGGGATTACGCCAGGTTCTGTACACCGGTTTAAGAACTGCTGATTCCGATTGGGGTCGTTTGCGAATAGCTAGGTAGGAGACATTATGCCTACCCAAAGTTCACATTGATTCAAGGTCACCAAATAGCGAAAACCACGTAGCTGATTTCAACTAGACGTATGATGACAGGGTCAGAGAGCGGTTCACGTCCAGGTCAAAACAAGAGAAGTGGTATAGGCGCAACACGGAAACAGCGAAACGGGGAACTACGTTGCACACAATAAGGACAGAAGAAAAGAACTAACAACAAGAAGGTTGAATCACATTACTGTCCTTCTATCTAAATGCAACAGACATTTTCTTATCCCACCTAAGTAGTGTTTTGTTCAGTATACTTGATTCCAGAAACTAGATGATAAGGAGACAACGATATGTGTTATGAGGATCAAAACTTGCGGAATCCATGTAATCAAACTTGTCGTGATTCGGAAATGAATAATGGTTAAGAGTGGTGATGAGTTCAGACCCACCACCAAGATTTCTGAGTTTTTGAAGAAACTTGTTAAACTAAGCTTGGATAAAAATCAAACTCTCGCTCATTGTGTACGACCCATCATACGTGGTCCGGAAAATCCCCAGTCTAATAAACATTCCTCACATTTCCAAACTTGGGGGTCCCGTAAACTGGTAATTCTCTCCAAAACCCATACACGGTTCTCATCGTTTTTTCTTTATTTATAGTAATCCAGCGAATGAAACACCGTTGAGAAAAGGGGTAGTGAGCATGTGCTGAGGGTCACTCCCTCCTAGGACGTACCTTATGTTAAATCGTCCATAACGTGGCGTGAAGACACACTTCTGAAACATGGCCTGTCATTTTATGGATATCTCATTGAAAGGGGTATCGATGCACAACATTCTACATCGCTGCGTAAGCTTACACTTTTTCTAATGAGTGTGGTTCATGAGCAGCACACTTACAGACATACTAATTTCCGCCTTGGTAAAATGAATATACATACATACATACATACATACATACATACATACATACATACATACATACATACATACATACATACATACATACATACATACATACATACATACATACATACATACATACATACATACATACATACATACATACATACATACATACATACATACATACATACATACATACATACATACATACATACATACATACATACATACATACATACATACATACATACATACATACATACATACATACATACATACATACATACATACATACATACATACATACATACATACATACATACATACATACATACATACATACATACATACATACATACATACATACATACATACATACATACATACATACATACATACATACATACATACACGTAAAATGACTATACATACGTAATGCACTACTCATAAGGTTGCTGAAAACTCTTCGACAGCCCACTACCGGTTTCGCCATTCTTGGGGTTCGTCAGATAGGCGCAGCCCTCGAGTTTTCGTCAACCTGATAGTTTACTTGAAATGGGCTAATTTCCACAACATTATCATTATTTTTCTCCATGCTCATTGCTTTGGAATCCACGACACCTCGAATATCGAAGCAACTGAAACATGATGCGACCTGGTGCAGCACATTCAGTTGCCAATAAACATCACAAATGAGAGATTCAGCTGGGTCCCAAGTGAAACTCTCGCAAAACCAAATTTGTTTGCAAATGAGTGCATTTCGCTGAATCTGTATTATGTTCGTAATCGGTCCCCAGAGGTGGAAAAACCTGATAAATATGGCTTGGGTGCTCATTTGTGTTCCGCCCCGAGTTGAGTCCAACGATTGGGTGTTTCAGGATCCCCAACTTGCCATTTCACGGGTAATTACATTAGTAAGCGGCTGCCTATTACAACTGAATCTGAATCAATTGAGTCATCCAAGTGAAGTATCCTGACATTCCATGATCTTCATGGTGGATCGGACGAACACTAATCCAATGCTGTTTAGAACAGCGATTCTTATGGGGAGTTAATCGAAATGTTGGAGGGATGAAAATGACCTTATAAAGGCCCAGCCATTAATCAGGGTAGTTAAGGTGGTCTTCCTACAATGCAGTTTACCAAGATTTGTTCGTCAGAACAAAAAAACACAAGGTTTCGCACACAAACATGGTTTCGATTGCTTCTGTCGGCTGTGAGGTCGAATACTTTTTATGACCACAAGGTTGGATACCGTCATGACAAATCTACTGGGTGAATTCACTATAACGGAACGCACCAAAGCAGTCTCTTCCATTCATTCAAATTCATGTAGATTCCGGGCATAAAGCGTTATATTCGATGTATTGCTAGTGGGCCTATCCATAAAGACTGTTACCCAAGCCTGGATTACAATCGAACAATCGAAATGGAGATGGTTTATTATAAGGCACCTGAGAAAGTTTATATACGATATCCAGTTAGTCTCATGGTATGCTGGAATTCCACTGGCTGGATAGAAATAAACAACTTTTATGATCCCGTCTATTGCATCGCATAGCAGTACAACGTATGATGAACTTGTGATAAAGGTTGGTGTAATTTAGTGAGAATTGACCACGGGATGACGTGTGCTCAGGACCACGCTATGGATGGAGGAAAAATAAGAATTAGAAATTGTGGAGCGGGTCTAATTGCTGAAGCAGTCTGGTCTGCTCAAAGAACAGTTTAACGGACTGGAGGGGTAAAAGTGATCAGTGAACTATCAGGTAGACCGCGTGTGATGAGAGTGCCTGTTGTTCACCCCGCGTGTGAATTTGAGTGCACGAAATCCTAAGGATGATTTTGGGTTTAAAAGTTAGGGTGTATCGCAGATGTCCCGCTCCACCTACCTTTGTGTCATCAAGCAGTTCGAACCACATGGCAGATGAACCAACTGAAGCTGTTTGACGGGTCATCTCTGTGCATGCACATGAAGATTTTACTTCTAGGTATTAAATTTGACCCAAAGGCTTGCACTTGACGAGTGCATACGTGTTGAGCTCGTGTGACTTGTGCGAACGTTGGTCTTTAAGTATCACACTCAAACCTATGCGAATTTTATCCAACGCAGTAACAAAAAATCGGATTCACGCCTAAAGCGAAGCAAATTACGCCTTTAGTAGATCATTCCGACCTAAGACATTTGGTTTTATTTTTACCGATACACCACAGAGCGAAATGTGTCCGTCTGGGTTACCAAGCCCGGGAACTATATGAGTTTTCGAGTAACTGCATGGCCTGAGCTCGAAGTCTTAGGTGTCTAGACTAAATGAGCCGCAGAATCGAACCGATGCGGCTCGAAAGCTCCAGAAATCCTGAACGCCGTTTTTTCAACGTCACACACTTCGAGGTTGTCAATCGTATGCGCTCGTTCCCTGAAACATGCGTAACCATCGATATACAGCCTGTCACAGATAGGAGACTGGTGCACTCTGTCCTCCTCAGCTCATTTCGTCAGCACTTCGAAAGCTTCCCAACAGACATGGTGTTGCGCTTGAGGTTTCAGGCGACTGAATTTTGCGTTACCCTGTTTCGGTTCAGTATTTACCTTCGTTGTGACGTTGATAGGTGAGTAGCAGTTAGGCTGCACGACGGGAAGGCACGCGGTAAGCTGAGTTGGGACGGTTGGTCTAATCATACAACTGATGTGCTGTGGTGATTTCTGTTTATAAACATGGTTGGTTTGGTGTGACAAGAATACGGAAGCTATCTGCTGAAGTGGTCAGCTAAGGTGAGCAATCGCATGTATGTCCAAATCCTCGCAGTAGCGTGTAAACCGGTAGACTGTGCGTTCCAACGGTGAATGGTCAATCGGCTTCAGTTTACAGGCTAGTGGTGGAAAGCACTGGATCTTTTACACTTGACATACTTTCACTTGGGTAAGCCAACAGCCACAAACTGATATCACACGCAAAAGTAGAATTCACGAAATCAGATCACACGCAGCAAATGCTGAGCGTGCTTTCCGTAGATCGTTCCACGTATACCCCGGTGCATTGAGTCCCTTTTGACGGATAGTGTCGACAATAAAGATTTTTCCCTTCCGTCAAACGGACTTTGGAGAAGCCATGCTTGTGTCACATTAGATAGAAACTGGAAAACGCCGCCACCGTCAAGCGCACACAGGGTCAGACTCATGAAGCTGCCGGAACACATTGTGCGCAGAAATTCTAGGAAACCCAGACTTTGATTTTGTACCCGGTAGTAAACCAGTTTCCAGTAAGGTGATGGTAGAAGACAAAAATGTGGGCAAAATTTGGTTTAGTCGTGATTGCCAAGTTCGATCCATTAAAATCACACAAGACGCGATTAAAACACTGATGAGTGAGGGCCGAAGCCCGATGAATTTAGGGGAATATCGGCTGTAATTAGACTTGGAGAACTAGCGTCGGTCCGAACGAAAGCTTGGTGCCATAAATTCAAATAGCCATTTTGTCTGCATAAATTAAAGATCTGAATAAATGGCGAGAGCTATTAATCGAAAAACGTAAACATCCAAGTGGACAACAGACTCCTGTAGACGAATTAGTGCAAGTAAAGCCCTGATGTCAGTAGTTGGTGTTTTTTCAACTCACAGGTATGGTTTCCATGGCGTTACGTAGTTCACATACATCTTTCACAGTGTGATGGTTCGTTTTCGAAAAGACGTTAGCATACACACCAGCCCATGGGGAACTTCGTCGTCGAGCTGAGACAAAGTAGAACAACTCCTTACTCAAGATTTCTTTAGAAATCATTGTGAGAAGACTATCTGAACTGTTTCCTTCCTTTGCTTTCTTGGAAGAACATTGTAGCAGTGTTCGACTTCGCATTTGTCATCAAGCTTTTTATTGGTTTGCTGAACGTAACCTCATTTTGTACAGATGCATTACCGGACCTGAGGATCATGACAACTTTCGTGGCCTTTATTTACTCTATCCACCATTTTCCATCTTCAGTATGGTGAGACAAAAACAAGGTTTAGTAAAAATTTGATTGAGTTAGGATAATTTGCACTGCGGATTTCATCCAGTGAGATGTAAGGTTGTGAACTCCAACTCCGCTAGTTAATGAGTGTCCAGAGAGATTTATTAGAATCCACAGTAAGATCCATGTTGAGAAACAGAATTTTAGCAGAGGACACAACGGTCATTCAGACACCACAGTTCAAGGAGCTTACGAATTAAGAGCACCAAGATCTGATATGTGAACTACAAGGCACTACGACTCCTGTTTTCAACCCGACGAATATTGCCAAGACGAATATTGCATAGACTATCGAGTCGACCTGTCTCAAATGCGCACTGTTTCACCTGCGGTCGTGCTGACATATGCATTGGTAGAATCAAACATAATCTACGTCAGAATGCCGACGAGCACTTTACGAGGTCATTAACCTAACACAGGACAAGAGCATTCCGTTAGCCCTAATGGCTTCTTCGTTGACTCTCAAGCACGTAATTAGATCGATCGTTTAGTATTCTGAAACCGAGTGCTAAACAACACTAACGACACCACTTCCCCCTCTGAATTCAACCCAGGACTTTTGGAGCATCAGTACTCATTACTCAAAGCGTTCTGTATTGAATTTATGAATAATTTTAAACGAGAGAATTCTCCGAATGGTTTAGTGTAAAACGCTATCAAGGCCGCTTTCCTGGCACAAACTAGAAGTGTCCCAAACTGGCACTCCACATGTGAGAGTGGAGTAAGGGGCATCCTCTGATGAGTGAATTTCTGGGTATGAGTCAGCTAAAGAATAGCAAGTAAATCCTTCGAGAAGAGATTAGACTTCATCGTGATACGATGGTATGTGTACCTCAGCAAACCATCAAGCTATACTATGGGCAACCTACACAGTCACCTCGACCAGGCTGATGACTGGAAAGTCAGACTAACAACATCTTCTGGACATCCGGATAGGAACTCGGAACAGGTGTGGCAATATGTCCCTCAGAAGTTAGTCCGCGGTAGCAGAAGCCATCCACTGCTGCTTTACGGTAGGGTTTTTGAGTTATAGGCTTTGGTTGAGAACCCTAATCCTTGTTTTTTTAGATATGGGCACCCTGAAGATATTTCAACCCATAAACGGACATGAACTGCGAAAACGAATACAACTTCGTGCCACTTCTACCGCCGCTTTGTGATGTCGGACGAGCAGCACGGAAGCTCTTCTAGCTAATCCGTAAAACAGAAACCAGGACACCATTTGTTAGTAAATCAGTCAAAAACAATAGTGGAACTCTAATAAATAATGAAAAACCTCTAGATTGCTATTCAAAAGAATTGCAATCTAGTCATATACTTATATCTTTCGGCTGGAGCCCTGGTCTGTGAAATTATATACTCTATCAGCTCAAGTATTAATAACTTTTCCTGTCCTGAAAAGCCATCGGGGTGATGGGCTTCGACTAGCGCTGCTCAAAAACGGTGGTGCATTCTTGTAGCCTACCTTAACTAGATTATTTGAACTTACTCGGAAACGGGAACGGTTTCCAGACACCTGAGGCTAATCAGCCATTATTCCTCTATTCAAAAAAGGCACACGTTGCAAATATTAAATTAAGGGAACTATCAAGCTGAAACCTGTCGTAATGCTTCAGTAATACTGCGACGTATAACCCCATTATGTAACACGCAAATCCGATAGCAGCAACTAGGGCTCTCGCTGCGGCAGATGTTACGTGAATCACATATTCACGCAAAGCCACCTATACCGCAGGTCAACAGTTTTAAGCTTTTTTGACTTCAAATGAGTCTTTAACTCCGTACATACATGAGGTTCTTCTTCAAACACATAGCCGAAAATCAATGCATCTGGGTTTCGTAAATATACCTCACGCTGTCTGTTTTCACAATTCTGGTCGTGTAAAAGTTGACAGCGAACTGTCTAAAGATCTTCGTACAACTAGTGGGGCTCTGGATCGCTCCCTTCTCTCTCAGCCTTTCAAGTTTGCCATCGGTGTTGTCATGAGAGGCATGGTTTCATAGATCGAGGAACTTGTTATCAGAATGACAACTGGATAACCAGTAGACCTGGCCTAGATGGACAACATTGCCTTGCTAGCGGTCTAGTCCAGCCCAGTCTACTCTGAATTTTCAATGTTCTCCAGATGTTCCGTGTACATCTTCAAATTCGGAGTATTACTTTGGGATTTTCTGTCATCGAGTTCCATTTTAAACTTGAGATAAAGAAACTAGATTCTGTTGACCAATTTACTTATCTGAACGGTTTCCCAGGCCGTGACAAAAATGGCAGTGTACGTAATATATCAAAATATTGGATGCGTCACTTGGTTGTAAATGAGGTAACTGTTGGCAGACAACCAAAGTTCAGTGTAAGCGTTGGCAAGGCGCAAGTGAAATGTATGGACTTGTGTCACTTATGACGTCAGAAACGAATCTCACTGGAGCTACAGGGCCGTAAGTAAGATCTTACTGTAAGAGCAGTCTTACTGTGTGGTTATGAAACCATGACTTGATCCAAACGTTTGATCATTGGTGCCGATGCAGAATGGCAAGCACAATGAAGTGGTGCGATGAATCAGAATCACTGAGTAGCAAGTAAATGTCATCAAGTTAAGGTGATTGGGACATACACTGTGCATACTGATACTCGAAGAAACCATCGTTTCCAACTCCGGACTCTTATTGGTAAAAGGCCCGCGGTGTACAGACCATAGATCGGCAACGCGAAACGAAGGCGACCACCATTATAATGGGCGCCATTCGGGTTGGAATGCGCGCGATTTTTCGGAGATGGTGGGTGACCGGTCTCGGTAGAGAACATGATGTCATCCTATAGTCGGATAACCTAGCGAAAGTCTGTCTACTGTTTTCTGGTAGACTTAAGTCCAGTGAGGTCCGCAAAGAAGATTGGGTCGATCCAACTGATGACGTGCTACTTCCATAAGACCTTCGGATGCACTTATCTGGTTGCTATTTACCTTGTTGTTCATCGTTTTCTATATGAACACAATGGTGGTTGAAGTACGTTCCTGCCATTTCTTTTCACCCTTAACTAGGGTGTTCTTTCTCATGATCATATGGCAGTTGAACAGCAGTTCTTATTATTGGCTTATTGCTGCCGATGATGATGGTGATTCCCGTTATCCGTGGTGGACGGAGATATTGTGTGTGTGCACAAGTATACCGGAATCAATGGCTTATGAACTGCAACAGTATTCAATTAGACTTTTCTACCAGCTACTGGATATTCTTCCAGGGGTTCTAAGGAAACGAGTAGTATGACAAGCAAATTACGGCGATGCGGAGTAGAAGTTGCCAGTGGTTACAACCAATTAAATAACCAGTGCGTCAAGTGTATGGCAGTCCCCTCGATTTAAGAGATGGACATATGTAAGGTCGTTCGGAGTCGAAACAAGACCACTTATGGGTGCGCTCAGTGACTAAAATGCATATAAACTACGAAACCACGTCATATTTCTGGGCTTAAAGAGATGGTCCAATGGTTAGGAGGCGAATTTGCTGACCTGAATGTCCGTGGTTCCAAGCCGACCTCTGTCTCTCGACTTCCCCTGTCTAA
The DNA here is from genome assembly GCF_000715545.1 of Opisthorchis viverrini. Taxonomy (NCBI): domain Eukaryota; kingdom Metazoa; phylum Platyhelminthes; class Trematoda; order Opisthorchiida; family Opisthorchiidae; genus Opisthorchis; species Opisthorchis viverrini. The sequence goes on along the minus strand of NW_008752057.1, from coordinate 383,663 downwards.
GAATGGGTAGTCTGGCAGTATTCCAGCCCTCGTGGCTTGACAATTAGGCACCGAAAGCGTGCTACAGCTGAACGATTGTTTGCTACTTAATTCTGCAGCAGCCGGCAGATAAACTTTAGAATGATGCAGATCTCAATCTATTGAGATGTAGAAGGAATAAGTGATCATAACCTCTTATCTGTTGTTGGACTGAGCATTCAAGAAAAGGTTGCTTTACGAAACACCAAAGAATGAGACGCAGACACGACAAACCTACCCAAAAGCTCGGACCTTGAATATCACATTGGTATCTTGTTTCTCTCACACAATGATATCAAGACGTCCGAAGGTCAATGATAGCACGGGGGTAATATGATAATATTGTACACTGACTGTCTGGGGACGAATAATGCTGCGTTTGCAAGGAATACTGCAACAAACAAATGACTGATCGACTCGTTTACAGACAATGGCTCCAAACTATTGGATTACATAATTGTTCACCTACGGACCAGGAGGATGCATTTAGTTGAGTGACATGCCTAGCCCGATCATCCCTCTGGGAACTATTGCATTCGCACAACTTTGTTGTTTTTGGATTTAGAGTGAGGGTGGCCGATTTATCAAAGACAAAATATGAGGCGCGTCTGATCATTGGTGCATGCTAAGTGGACTGGTGCCAGTGAAACATACGACCACGCTAATAGTCTTCACCTTATCCAATACTGGTACGCGTCCTCCATCGACCTGAATCATTGATTTTGTGAATACCGATCAGTAGTGTACCCATCCGGTGTTCAGATGGTCTGTTTTAGGTTCTACAATTTATCGCCGATTTTCCCTAGACTATGTTTGTTTCGTTTTGTCTAGGCTTGCTCCTTGGGATACGTCCCTAATTCACCACCAACGCTTGAATATTATTCAGATATATTGAGGTAGTAAAGTTCTGTTTGGTTGTACAGCTTTCTTTACAAAATAAAATCTCCCTGTTTTTTGGCTCAATACCAGTTTCGCTCTTCTTGGGGCTTATCAGGCAGACGCAGTCCCCGAGAATTCCATCCGGATGCAGCAAATTCAAATACTTAAGACCATCATAAACGAGAGATTTAGCTGGATTCCAGGCGAGTCTCCCGTCAAGACCAAATTGATATGCGAATGAATGTATTTCGATAATTTCGTACAAGTTGGTTTCAAGCTGAACACAAGGTTGGCAGAAACTCGGGGACTGCGACTACCTGATGAGCCCCAAGAAGGGCGAACCCGGTCGGGGGCTGTCGGAAGATTTTCAACAAATGTATGAGTAACGTATTATGTTTATCAGTGCAATGCACTGCTATCTGGATTCGACACAACATGCTGTCGCCTGATTAAGAATGGCCTTATTCGCGCGAAGGATTCCGCATCCGGTTGAAGGGAACTGCTCTCCCAAATAGATAAACCTGCTTTAACGGTTATGTCCGTTGTTAGGCGGTTTTAGTGGCACATCTGAGAGCGCCTGTTTAAGATATAACCGGACCACACTCCGTTTTTTTACCGTGTTATGAGAGGTTAATGACATCCAGCAAATGAGTTCCACAAGAATCCAAAGATGGGCGCTTCTGGTAGCCTATGCTAAGTTTCGGGACTGGGCAGCGTCATCTACCAAGGTGAAAACCACAAAGCTGCCGGGGCTGATGAGTCTTGTGAAAAACATGAATGATGCACCATTTGAAAGTGAACAGATTCATTAAATAGCCCATTGAATTAGCCCTTATTAGCCATAAAATGATTTCTGGTAATTGGTCGGCTAGTTGGATTTTCTAACGAAGTGGGACGGTATCAGATATCTAATGATAGATTCATTTGTGCGGCGGCTGCACCTTATTAGGTTGTGTAGCACCCAAGCTGTGTTATAGGCACCCGGTTATAACCAGAATGAAGGCGTTGGTCTGAGAGCGTTGTTGGTGACCACCAAACGACCAAGAATTAGAGATACTAGTCCAAATCGTAGATGATGTATGTTGAATATTGTGATCCGGTAAGTGGGGTGATATGTTAGCCAATCATTCATTCTCATTCAAAGTGGATCAGGGTACGTCCTGGTGCTCAGAAAAAGAGAGACATGCTAAATACAACCTGTTTTCAAAACTTCCAACGTATTGGAGACTATGTACACTGAATGTAGAGGTCCGCTTATCGGTGAATGGTTCCAACCTTTTCCACAAATATGGGATACATCTCTTGAAGTCAGCTCCCTGGCACTGAACATCCTTTCAGGAGGAAACGTGCGACGGTGAGAAACGTTACTATCAAACGCAGTCCAACAGAGTCCAACCGCAGGTCCCCAGAACAGCTTCTTGTCAGCCGAAACCTTCACATGGGATTACAGCTTATGGCTCATTCCATCAGAGTAGAATGGAATAACGATAAGAAAAATCATAAGCAACCGAGAGGTGTGGATGACTATTCCTATACAGAAGACGATCCAACCTACACCAGACTACCTCAAGAAGCTCTTTGGCGCTCAGTATCAGTGATCAGTTCTCCACCCAACCTATGATCACCCCCATGGTTTGCGTAGGCGTTCCGCTCACATGCGACCACGAAGAGTTGAAAAGTACCACTGCACTGGCGAACAGACAGAAGGGTTTTCAACATAGTGGTCACAAAACAGCGGCTCGGCAGACTGCACTGAGACGCATCAAAGCTAACTGAACCGTGCGGAGTGAATTTATGCGACGCTCTCTAAGCGAGGGGGTGTTGTGACGTCCGAAGTTGGCGCCTTGGTTCTTATTGGCTCTCTACCGTCTGTCCTCTAATTGGTTGTCGTCGCAACGTTTTGATCAACGTCCAAACCAGTCGACGAATACGAAAGTTTGGCAGGCCTAACAGGCATGTACTTTACGCTTACTGCGAGTTTACTCTATAGCCTACCATGCACAACAACGAAAGTTTCGAATATATCGGATTGAGCTCAACCGTTTGGCCAAGCACATAAACAATTTGGCGCTAACTGAAATTCCTATTCAGCGGTCTGGTCGATGGATGCACCCCCTCACTGTTGAGCGATAATGTTCTCAATTCAACCTGCGAATAACTGACAACACGCAACCTGCATTCAGTGCACTGTTTGGGAATAGTTGGCCAGCCGATCAGTGGCATATAGCGGCAAGGACAAACGGCCAAGCAAATATGGATTCGTATTTCGCACTGTTACTACACGAATCGTCCGTAGATCCTCGATTACGAGACCGTTGCAAGCTATATTACACCCAGCCAATGCAAGACTGAAAAATTCTTCATCTCGTGGTGAATACAAAGAGAAACCGAAAAAACTGCATGGCACCAGATCAGTTCTTCAGGTGTACCGTCAACAAAAGTATCCACTTTTGCTAAATTGCTCCTATATGTATTCACCTGGATCAGTTTCCCCAAGTGAACTATGTATAAAATGTCATGAATAAGTTATGCATACTTTTGAGGTAAAGTTGACCGTTTTAAGAGCTTCCATCAATTCTCTTGTATCCCGTTCACCATAACCAGGATCTGTGTAAGTAAAATTAACTGACATTATTTGGCACCACAAACGATGATATTACGCTTGTTAAGACATCTCTCGATTTGATGTTTCTCCTCTTCTGTATAGACAGTAACGTAAACCGGTTTATTCTGTCTGATTTGAAAGCATTTTGCAGGGAAATCCTGATGGCTTTGCGCTATTTTCCAAGATACCCCCTTCCAATGACATTCAGCTTGACCGTTGATTTACTCAACGCCCTAAGAGAGCTGGTTGCGGATGTTCCATCACCAGACTGAATGACATAACACACAACGCGTTGATATTGTCAACTCAACCGTTAGCAAAAAGTTCGCGACCAAATCTATCGCCTCGACGACAAAAACAACTTCCAGCCAAATGGTCTGAAATGCTAAATTCCTCCTAAACACAGGCCATCGGAGGTGTTCATTCGTACCGCCAAAACCGACCACTTGGATTTAATATAACAGCTAGGAAATTTGTTAAATCTACTGCGCATAACGTTTCTTACCAATATTGGGACTACTTGCGTGTTTGTTCAACAAACTTCCACATTGATATGTTGACACAATGGGGACTATGGAATAAAATTTCATGACTATTTGAAATAAAATGTTTTCCGTCCAGACTACAAGGTCAAGAATGTCCCAAGGATGTATTTAGTATCAGCTTCAATGAAACCTTGAAATCAACCCACCACGAGTCCCATATACGCGTGATCCTAGCTTTTGGAGGACACGGAAGAACATCTTCGATTCCAATGCACAAATGCAACATTTTTAGACCAATCCAGAAAGTGAAATTCGAACAAATCATGTATCGCCGTTGAACCTCTACGTATCTGTACAATGTGAAAGCGCAAAATGGAGATACAACCTCTGTCGAGACTATTCCTCTCCGGCAATTTGACCTTCACTTTTTCCCCAAAAGCTCGCTATGAAGGTGATACAAGTAGCATGACACACAAGCATATCAGTGGTCACTCAAACTGCCCAGCTTCAATCAGTCGTGGAATACAGGAAGTTCACTTCTAGTTGACCTTTGTATTCCTGACAGTTAATTATGCAGTTTGGTGTGCCAGACAATTTTATACTGAGATAAATCTGGAAACGCATGTGGTACATTTCCGGAATGTAGATTGTTCGTGTTGCTCTGGCTTTCCAACGACATTTCACAGGATTTCAGTTTTTTTCAGATGATATTAGGCTATATCACTGTGCAGTGATCCATGCGACTAGTGCTTCGTAGAAGACGAGGCTGAAATATCAAGAGTGATGGTATATGGTTAAGTAGGAAAATAGCTTGCACCCCATCTGTTCAACTAACTGTCCGGTCGATCGTCTCATCTTTGCCATGAAGACCGACGAAATGGTTCATCACCTCTTCGCTTCTGTGTTAAATTACTGAAATGTTCGACAATGACATTGCAAAAAGTCGTTTACTTGTTTCTTAGTAGCAACAGTGCAGTTTAGCTTCCCCTAATCCACTGGATCTCTTGTCAACAGCAGCACCAGTGACAGAGCGTGATCCATACGCAGCCATCTGCTCTGCCTCGGAAACAATGCCACTCTTGACCGAAAAACCACACGTGCTAGCAAAACTTGGACTACAAGGATTTCTACACTATTACCCTACGGTTTATAGCTCATGTCAGGCGTAAGATTCATGCTCGTAAGTGCTGTTGGTTTACAGTGGCACACTGAAAACAGGATTCTACATAGACAGTTGGTGGCCAGTCCCACATCGTTCGCTCCTGCGTTGCCCACAAAGAGTCAACGGATGCGATAATCCGTTCGTTAAAGAAGACCACTGCATTTCTGAAAGACTACGTGTACCACTGAATTTTCGGGCAGGCCTGATAAGCTGCTTCTATTCGTCTACATTTCGTCTGGTCGAAAGTCTTCAAATATCATCTGTTACTTTCATCGCTTCAATATGAGTACTTGAAAATTCTATTGAAACTGCCACAGTTTTTGGGTTCATTTTTAAATTTCTCCCTGATCTTGTGAAGTTCACTTAGAAATCTACAAAAACAGCGTGCCTTGTTCATTATACTACTATTGTGGGAACCTCGCAAGCGTATGTTGGTACTACACCGAGAGTCACAATCCGGATGGCTTTTTTGATAACCAGCCTAGCCACCCTTTCTTCCCAGGGAGAGACGGTGAGCGAGGGTGATGCCGTAGAGGAACCAGCCGTTGATTACTCCACATTGGAAAATTTTATACAAACGTTAACCTCGGTTTCTTGTGTCACAGAAAAGGCAATCACACTACATAACATTATTCTATTGACTGACCCTTTAAGCAGCCTTTCAACATCAACCTTTGCTTAGTTTGTAAAATGGTCTAAACTCTGTCCTGAATTACTGCTATGGTAGTGGGCCGGAAGGATCGAACCTGAGGGTTGTTGCACACTAGTGAAAGTCTGTGGCGTTCTCGTAAAAGACTAATGACAAAACTTCAGTGTATGCTCTGTGCCTTATAAAAAATTGAGTGTGTATAATGATGACCTGCTTTTGACCCATATTGTTCCACAAAGTCGCAAGCCATCATGGAGGTTGGCTGATCTTCACCGTACTGACTGAAACTAATATTTTAAAAAGGTCATCGACAGAATCATCTAAAAATGCATTTGCAATTTGAAGGATACAGTAGTCATCTCGATTAAAGACTACCAACGGCGAACGATCTAACTGGTCTTACTTGAGATGAGACATTCTTCGCCTACCGTACGGGTAAATACATACCTCAAGTTCTGATAAAAATACGATGATATATGTGAGGTTGTTCTTTGAAATGGCGATCCCCTTCTATAATGCCTGCAATCTAACAGATACCCCTGTATAAGGTTTGACTCTGTTGTCTAGGGAAATCGACACCCTGTTAAAGGCTGGTAAACCTCTGTTAAGAAGCCTCCGCCTTACAAACTACACTAAACAAACCGTTTGGCCCGAACATGTGTGCGATCCCATAGCAAACATTTTCACTCCGTCATCGGTGTTCTGTCCAGTAAAGGACAAACTCTAGCGTGTGAAGTTGTGTGGGGTCTAAACACTAACATTAAATGTTTTACATGTGATAACGTTTGTTTGCTTGGTGTGGCATCATGAAGCTACATGCTAGTCTAAGATTCTGCGTTGAAGAGACCCCTTGGGACCAGAAAGACCGACTGAGAAAATGGTCCACTCGTTTGGTCTGAAAAGCGTGGTGGTAGGTTTCCTCTCTCTGCGTGTCTTCCAGAAGAGAATGCATTTGGTCGAATCTTTGAAGTAGTCTCTCCAGAGAGGACAAGAGTGTGGTTGTATCGTTTGAAAGATTTAGATCACTTCTGTGGACAATCCTTTCAAACGGTCCTTTCAGATTAAAAGGTGCGCTGGAATCGATCCAACCCCAAATACCGCCCACAAAGTTGATCCCATTCTACACTTGATCTCCTCCAGGAGAGATAAGAGGGAGAAGAGTTCCACAGGAGACTAACCACATTTGGAAATGTCCAAAAATCTAAATCTTCACTTAAGAGTATATAAAATGAATGCCAGTATGAACTACACTTTCTGGACAACCAGTATCAGCCTATGCATATCGTACATGACAGACCATTTCAGAATGACGCAGTAAAATTTTCGAGAAATCTTCCCTTGGAGGGATCGTTCACTAGGCCGTATCTTTTTGGGGCTGGCACTGTGTATTCTGGGAGGGGGGAGTGACGTATGTCCAGAGAGTCTTCCTACAAGACATTATTATGCAGCAATTTATGGTTGTTTTAAGGTATTTTGTTGTTTCAGAGGGGTTTGACACAAAAGTTTCATCTGGCCGAGTGAGCATAACACCGATTTGGCCGGGTTTTAAGGCATACGGCGAAACAATCAGTAAGACCACTTCATATTAGTAGACCAGATCAGTGTTAAATGTTCATTAAAGGGTCTTGTCAGTTGGTGCAGTCACCTATATCTTGCGGTTGATTGGTTGTAGGAGTTTCAAATTATTTTTGTGGTTCACTTCACGAGACTGTTGTGCTAAGTAGCCAATCTTTGAACTTTGCTGCATTTCCCATGTTAGTCCCGGCTTTTTTCGCGGCTTTCTACATTGCGGCAAACCATCCAATTGAAATGCGGATTAGCTACTTAACCAGGACTGGAGAATGCTACTGTGCTTCCTTTACAGCAGTAACTTCCCTTCGGCGAAACTTGTTTTTGATGATTTCCTGTAGCATTCGAGTTTCATTTGGCTGGAAGCCATGTTCTGAAGCCTCAGTCTTGCTGCAAACGAACATATGTACTGTGGATAGTCAAGTGCCTACTTTATTGCCTAGTAGAAAAAACCAAAACATGAGTATTTCATCCTGGTCCTTATTGGGAGAAAAACCGTTCCTCATGGACAGTTAGGATGGTCTTTGTCGGCAGCCTCACAGAACGTATCGATTTCAAGCCACGTTTCATGAGACCGAAGTGAAGGGGTCTTAATGGGAGGAGGATAACTACTGCATTTAAATTTCACTTGGGGTATCAACGCCAACAGTTTACATTGAGATTTATTGAGGTAAAGCCACTTTTCTCAAAAAGGTACGGTTAAAGTAGTGTATCGAGTCAAGTTGGTCAAATAAGAGGCTTAATCAACCAGTCCGTCGAGCTGATTAGGCCAACACCAGTTGTGGCTTCGAAGACTGCAAACAGCTACGTCAGAATATCGGCTTAGAAACACCAGAGGAAACTTCATACACAAATGCGACAGTATTGCCCCAAAATGTAGTTAGTAGCCCCAGTGTTAACTGACCCAATCATCTAAAAATTGAAAACAATCAAAAGCAAATTAGGATGATAAACGAAGTTGAAATAGACCTTATTTTGAGTGAATAGCCATCATGTCCCCAGTGGGTTTTTCCTTTTCACACAACCCACGCTCCTTTAGCTCAGACTTGCTGCAACGGTTTGCCAAAGCGGAAGCATGAGCAACCTGGACATAATGGTAATTACTCCAGTCTACAGAAAAAAGTACTACTGTAAAATGGAGGTCAGAAGTGTGTCCACGAGTATGTCTCCCAACATCCCAGCGGCAAATGAGTTTCTTCTGTCTCAATTATCTTGTTCTTTCGTACCCTGGAGTAATTCGTTACACTATGCACTTTTCAAGAATGAAAACATAACAAACGCGTACATAGGGGACAAAACGTAGTGTAGTTTCGAAAAGATAGGAATAGTCATAATATCGAGACCAGCGTGTGCCTCAGTGCGTGAATGTATTACGCATTTAAGGTCAGTCGAAACCCCGAAATTTTATGAGACCCATGGGGACGTCGACGAACAGTCACAGTCCAGTGTACCCGAAGGCCGTCGACTCAAGTTACAAGGTTCAAAATTTTGGTATAGAGAATAACCGGGTGAATAGATTGACGTAGGCTAACTTCAGAATTGTAACTGGATTTAGGTTTGACTGGTAGCCTGCTTTAAAACATAAATCTGAGTTTTTTTAAACATCAAAATAGGGTGAGAAGTCCGGTGTGCGTCCTCTTCAGGATTCTTGTGACCGTCAAGAAAGCAGCACGAGGAGTATTTCGGTGGAACCGCGGGACCGATAATTGATTATCGCAGACGCACCACAATTCAGTATTTAACAAGTGTTACAGTATGGTATTTGTGCCTGCAGCGCCAAGGTTAAACGGGATACACTGCTTGCATCATGTTGATTCGACCCGAGAAGAGCAGCCAGACGAAGTACAGCGAGTCCCTGTACCACGAACAACCGTAAAACGAGGCGACCCATACTGTCATCTTGTCCTAACATAAATCGAGTTTTTTTAAACATCAAAATAGGGTGAGAAGTCCGGTGTGCGTCCTCTTCAGGATTCTTGTGACCGTCAAGAAAGCAGCACGAGGAGTATTTCGGTGGAACCGCGGGACCGATAATTGATTATCGCAGACGCACCACAATTCAGTATTTAACAAGTGTTACAGTATGGTATTTGTGCCTGCAGCGCCAAGGTTAAACGGGATACACTGCTTGCATCATGTTGAGAAGACCCGAGAAGAGCAGCCAGACGAAGTACAGCGAGTCCCTGTACCACGAACAACCGTAAAACGAGGCGACCCATACTGTCATCTTGTCCTCCGCGATAAGAGCGTGAATGGTGGTTACTCAAGGTGATCAGCATTTCCACATTATGGAAATGGTGATGCTGCCTTCTCTTGGAGAAAAGTGCAAAATGTCGACTCTGAAAGTGGCCCATTCTATGGTCCAGCAGCTGACCACCTGCGTAATACTCACTACGACGAGAGAGCAACCAAATTCTACTACGAGCCTGATGTTTCCGAACGCACGACTGTGTGCGGACTCATACCGGGCCATGTAGGTCAGATTACTAAAGCAGTCACACTGGAAAAGGTCCCTGAGAAAACCCAGACACCCACTATCTCGCGTTTCATGATTTTGAGATACAGACAGGGGAAGGGAACTTACACAGGTTTCTAAGTCCTTCCACTGCTTAGTGCATCCGACTTTTGAAACAAAGGCTGAAGCTGGATTAGAACGACGGAATCTTCGGCCTAGACGTTCTCCTAGCAGCTGTTTGCCTGCCGGTCTTCTCAAACATCTCAAAACAGGCCCCCCAGATCCACATCTAAACCTCTGTCCAGTAAATTAAACCAAAATATCCCCTCCCCCAATAAATCCAAAGCTTTCTGTTCCGCAGATATATCTATCCTCTGGATAATAGGTAACCCTTGCTCAGACTTGACTTCCGCTTTCATATAGTGTCTTCGGGAACAACCATACAAGGCCCGTCTTCAAATATGAACCCAAATCGTTAGAAACCTGAATTTCTCGCGCTTGATTCAGCCGGACCACGTGACAATGGGCTACAAAACTAGAGCTTCCATTCAAGAATATTGTCCATTCTGAAGTAAATAGCTCGCTTCCGACCACAATACTGTGCGATCAAGTGCATCAGCGCGATTCCGTTCGGCTAGGCGGCTGACGTAAGGTTGTTCAGTTCGTCACTACAAAAGGTTGTCGTAGCCCAACAGTAGTGGGTTAAGTTGACTCAAAAATTCCAGAAGCAAACCAGCACGATAGTGATGACTTAGGGAACAAGTCGTATAAAGTGAAGTAAGCTACGCCTACGGCCTATGAAGCCGTCAGTCCATGGTCGCCTGCGCGTTCCATGAATAATGGACGTTGCCACGCTCAGTAGCTTTTACAGATGTCAGAAAAACTACTCCCTCAACACACAGTCATGATCGTACACGCACTTCTACTAAATACCAGGCAGCGAAGGCTCGGAAGCTGAAGAATGCCTTCAAAACAGTCCGATCAACACGTTCGAAGGAGGATCACGTGAACATCACTTAAACGTCGGCCCAAGTTACCCATCAGCAACCTACGGAGTTCGAAGTGTCGAAGCACCTGACCAGACAGTTTGAGTGCTGCATCCTTTAAAAATAGCCTACTGCAAGAAATCTGGGATGAAGGTAGAAGATGGGTAAAATGGGGTGTCCTACTGATGATTCGTCTCCAAAAAGGTGCAGAAACATAATGTGGTGACCTTCGGGGTGTCAGTCCAGCTTCTCAAATTAGCAGGTTGATCCATAGCCGAGAAGGCAGTGTTTGAATTCAGCGCTGACTGACGTTGCAGCAGTCATATCTTCACGCCGAGTCAAAGGGATAGAGGCGAAAGATCAGTCAACGGCTTGACAACGAAGAAAAGCCGTTGCTGGTCGGCTCAGTCGTATTGGCAACTGCCATCTTCCAGCTGGGGACCCCTGGAACCAAATGTCAGTCATTCTAACGGATGAGGCTAGGCTATATCACAAGCAGTGGTAGCCTGTATCGAAGCTAGTGCCTCCAATACGCGGATGTTCTAAAAAGGTAATCGTCCAGCTGTAACAACCTTTCGGTGCCTAGCTGCCATGCCATCCGAAAGAATCACAAGGGATAAGATACTGCCAGGTTACCCAGGCCTATAGCGGGAAAGTCTAGGGGTGGAGGTCGGGTTCGAACCACGGACCTTCCAGTCAGAAAATCCGTTCTCTAACCAATAAGCCATTTCGCCCACGCGGTTGTTCTACTCCACACGTTGAGACAAATAGGACAGCTTAACATCAACGCCGTTTCATTTGATGCTCTTTGTTTTCACTTCCTTAGTATCCTTAGGCACGTGAAGGGGACGTGACGGCTAGAACTATTGCACCTCTGTATACAGTTTACAGCTGAGTAACCGGTAGGAATCAAAGCCACTATCTTCAGTCACTAGGTACTTCAACTCTCTCTCTAGAGCGGAAGTAGTGTAGTTCAACTCCTACCGATCAAGGTCCGCATGTAGAGTTGGGTGACCACCAGCTCTAGCAAATGATTATCCAACCTCATTCTCTATACCGTTAGTCGAATACACCATTCTGGGCGTCGTCTAGAACAGAGGAACTACCGGAGAGTTACGGCAACTGTGTTGGTAGGTAATGAAGTCAAACGTCGGATGAGACGGCTGTTAAATAAGATTCACATCCGATACAAATAGTGTACATGACTCCCACTAGTCCTCATTCGAGCCTACTGTTTCAATGGGATCGTAAAATGCGAAGTACTTGTAGTTGTCGTCCATTGGACTTACTGTGCCAGTGGAAAAGCGAGACTATGCAGTGTTTGAAACATAATGGATTCGAAGGACTTATTTGTCTTTGACGGACGGTTTTATTGAAAATGGAGCTCATCTAACGGATGTTCCTCCTGAAACAGACTGCATTGTTTGCGAAAGTACCTCGTGGAATGTCGTACGAAATAATTCGTTGATTTTTTTTATAGCGCAAAACTACTATGGGAACCAGAGGGCACTCAGAAGCTGACTACTGGACGAGCAAACCAATCACACACTCAGGCAATGAAAGTTTGATTTAGAAGTTTACGTATGCACATTTACAAGTTCAGGTTCCCGTATACCAACTACGATGGCGAAGGACCAAACTTCACATGCGTCAATACAGTCAGGAGTCGGTAGTTCAGGAACCGGCCTCCATTCTCAGAAAACGGGTACGAAGCCTCTGTTGTGAAGATCCGGTTCAATAGCACCTACGTGGATGTGTCCCACTGCACCGAAAAGTAACATCTTCGAAATGATCGACGATGCGTCACTGCTGTCAGTATGCGGTGGACTGTCAATTCACTCTTATACGGAAACAGTCCGCTTGGAAGACCTCGGCAGAATACCTACCCTGAGGTTAACTGGTCACGGTCGAGTGGTTTAACTGTAGTAAATTACCAGCACCTCGTGAGCTTTTTGTTGGCTGCATCCAGCCTAGCTACGTGCTCCAGAAAACGGTTCCATTCATTCACCTGGTGAACGCATTTTCCCGACGATACTGCATTAAATCTGAGAATCTATAGATCTCCCAGAACAAAACTTTCATATGCGGCAGACTGGATGCTTCACTGAGCCCCGACCCGTTGACTGATGATTGATTCATCACCGAAACCTTCTTGGATTCCCCCGTTTTGAGAAAAAGTTCAAACTATAGAAATTTAGAATTTGCTAGCTGAACAGAATCCCATAACTCTACTCAGGGAGGCCAGCAGAGATCACGCTCAGTCAGCACAAACTAAGCTGGCCTTGTGTGAATGTCCGCCGTTAAATGAACGCTGAACACGAGACAACACTAGGTCGGTGGTACTTCCTACAGGTACCAACAACACAGAGCAGCTACCAGGCTGAGAGCTCACCAAAAATGTGCATGTATGCAGTCGTCATATCCCTGTTTAGGGTTGGGCAATCTGGCAGTATCCCTGCCTTCTTGCTTCCATTGGGTGGGATGGCGGCTAGGCACCGAAAAAGTGTTGCAGTTGAGCGACCATCTTTTAGTCGTTACAAGATCACCAAATTGCAGTGGATAAGAGACAGATACAGCCTTCCTACGGTCTGTCCCTTAAGCAGCACAGCGCTTAGGTCTAGGACCGGAATTCGTAGACAGTAACAATACTGGAAAGTAGTGAAGCCAAATCATCCTGGCACAGAAGACAGCCGCTGTAAGTGGAGACGTTAGGCTTCTGATGGTCCGAAAGTGCTCGCACGCGCCCCGTATCTTAATTAGACCACATCCGCTACCCATAAATTTAAAAAGCGGTCCCACTGAAACTAATTATTGCGGAGCCAGTTGTCTTGAAATTTCCAAGTGTCGAAGACTGAGAAGTCAAGGTTGCCATGATGAGACTAGATGTGGCCCAGATATCCAAGCAGAAATAACCTTGGACGACCAAGTGGATCAAAACCCCCACGTGCGTTCACGTTGGTTGGCTGTACCTTCACAAGGATCATCAGAAAAGATTTTTTGAAGGAAAATTGCTGATAAGATGGAGCTCCACATCGAGCTACCGGTGAAGGGAAGAAGGCTTTCAAGTGAACTGCGTTCTCTGGTTCCGAATCGCTGTACACAACGATATCGTCTCCATACATGGCAACATTCTGGAGTCTGTTCATTAAACGAAGCATCAAGCGGACGATGCCCCAGACAAACCAAATGGCACTCGTCTAAATTGATATTGGGTGTCCCCAACCGTAAACACCGTTTTCTCCCGGTCCTGCGCCTTGATAGGTAGTTGCCAGTATTCGGGACGCAAGTCGAACAGAGATATCGGGAATGCTGGAAGGAATCGAAAATCGCCGCAACCGAAGGGACAGCTACAACCCGATTTACGGTCAGTTCATTCAAGCGCCGGAAATCCACGCAAAACCTGTACTTTCCGTTCGCCTTTGTTACACCGGTACAATGACATTTTTGACTGGGATCGACGGGTGGGATACAGAGTAGCAAGTAGTGCGAAGTGAGCGTTTTCAAGAACCTGTACGACCTCAAATTGCAACATGCTCACCGAAACAGCTATCTCACGCTTCGCCAGCCCGTATAAAGCACCCGCTTTTACGCCCAAAGTAAATTGAAGGTGAGATGACTAATTGTCCATGCAACACAGTTTTGAAATGCAGTACAGCCACCGAGTTAGATAGGTGACCACCCCAGATGAGAAATATCAAATTTCGAGCAGCATTTATGGTTTCTAGGTTCTTAATGGAACAGGTATTTACTGCTAACTCTGAAGAGAGGGAGAACAGACGTCCCATGCAGGCAGACTATTCACAAAAACTTCCGGAGGCAACACACTAGTGAATACCGGTACCTACATAATCAGACAGATGGAAGACAGCAAGTCAACCGATGTTGCATAATGAACGAGTACGGAATTGCAGACCAGGGACCGCATCAAATGACGGGTGCCGCAACCTATGGCCGATAAAGTAGAGCCCGGGACTTGTCGGACCGTTCTGGCTTATGAACTGTCAACGATACAAGCTGCGGACATGAACCTAGGCAACGTGAGACCTTCGAAGGTTCAAGAAAACATGCAAACCGCACCCTCAGTAAATCCAGAGGTGCCTATTATGCACACGGAGAGTTCTGCGAAGTCACGTGGGCATCACAATGTAGTCAATCGTCCATAGGAACGTCAAGAAAACAAACTCCGCGTGAACAATGTGACGCAAAAAGCACAAGAATCCAAGAAACTGAGTCGACGGCAAATACCGCTTGATGTCGAAACATATGTGCCTGGTAGCACGCAAGGTTCACTGGTCAAGTTGGAATACCCTCCAAGGACCGGGCAGTGACTGAGAGCAGAACCATGACACCGTGAAACGAAACGGTATTCTCAAGCAAAGTATGTAATCACAACCTTCACTCCCTTAAGAATTGCAGCCAGCTTAAGCGTCTACTTACGAGTGACACGATAAGATAAAAACAATCAATCAGCTGCAACACCCTTTCTGCTCCTAGCTGCCACGCCATCAGAAGCAGGGATGCCGCCAGGTTGCCCAAGCCTAGAGGGGGTAGTCGAGAGGAGAGGCCGATTCGAACCACGGACCAATGGGTTAGTAAATTCGCGCTCCAACTACCTGGGTCATCTCGCCCCTGCCATTCTTGCAAAGGTCTTTTTATCCGGTAGGCTCGTGTAGCTGTAAAGCATAGGCTGGAGCTGCTACCCAAGAATGCAGGTGGAGTAGGAAAACCCAGAATTTAACAACCACCTAAACTTACTTACATACGCTCGGCGGAAGACACACTAGGACTACGAAAGCGATAAAGCACCTCCGTTTAATCCGCGGGACAATAACCCTCAAAGAGAGAACATCTAGGCTTCTGACATCCAATTACAGCTGATCCATCAAGGCACTTCATAGGGCAAGACACGCGTACCAACTCACCACAGATTTTAAGCCAGTTTAATGATATAAAACAATATATATTCGATACAAAAAGTACAGTAGCCATAAAAGGACAAATGCAGTACGGCCCATACTATGGGTCTATAATGGACATCTTGGAACGATGAAAATAACGCCCATCCTGTGTACAAATATATAGACAATGAACAGAACAGATCAGTCAGAGTCCAACTTGGCCTTCTTCCCTGCGTTGTATTTTGCCATAGCCTAAGAGGAAGGTGACCACAAAATCAGCAACTTACTTTCTCATAACGTTGCTTCTCTACCTGCGCCTGACTCTCATACTTCGACTTGTTTTTGCACGTCTCCCACCGCTTCCCTAGCTCCTTAGCTATCTCACTGACCTTCCAATCGGGATGGTCTGCCTTAACCTTTGGTCGCTCGTCGTTGCAAAACAAGAAGAACGCTGACAGAGCTTTCTTTGGGGCATTAGGATCCTTTTTCCTCTTCCTGCTTTTGCCCTCATCCGCGGGGGGTTCGTAGCTTTGCATTTCCTTCCTATATCTTTCTTTGTCTTTAGCAGCAAGGTCCTCAAACTTCTTCTTTTCTTTTGCTGTGAGATTCTAACGCAACAGTTGAACAAGAGCGACCGACTCACCTTCCACTGTTCAGAGCATTCTTTGGAAAATGTCTTGAAGTCAAGAGTTACGCTTGGATGCTTCTTTTTCTGATCAGCATGCATTGACTGCAAAAACAACGCATATGGGGTCAGCGCTCCTTTGGGCTTCGACTTATCCTTTGCCATGGTATGTGGCAAGCGGTGGACAGAAATACGAAATAAGGCGGACACCGCGAAAACTGATGAAAACCCATGGAACCCAGTAAAACAAAGATCAAGGTGTAATCATAGTAAAGTGAATTAGCAAGCTAACGCTTGTTGCGATATAAGGCGGATATACATTTGACACTGAAAGATAATTTTCATCTCCAAAAACATTTTTTAATTTACGCGGCACATTTGAAAATGTGCGCAAAAATTTCCCGCCACTGTCAACATTCGAGCAGTTGGACATAAAAGACCCGTAAATTTCACCATGTGCAACGACACTGACGTAATTTCGATTTCCGATGGTGCTCAGTACCCCCAGTTCAATGAAAATTGCATATATTCTGTTAAGTACAAATGTGCTCAAACATTATCGATTCGTGGCAAGGTGATTCCCGTACTTTTTTGAACCGTACGCGGTCAGCAGTTTAGTCACTGCGGTGGTGGAACGGGCTGTGCAAAATTTCAATGATTCGTGATTTTTGTGTGACTGGTCCCCAGCGTTTGGTAAGATTTTCGAGCCCGTTGATAAATCGCAGTGATGACAGGGCCAACATGTGATCCGTGCTCCAAACTACAGAAAACAGAGATGGGTTAATTTGAGTGAAGCTGTTGTAACTCCATAAATATTTAGTCTGAACCAGCGTCTGTGTAACCTCAGATTATGAAGCAGAGAGAAGACCCTTTTTGCAAACTTGGTTTCCTAGGTATTGCAGGTGTGGATCAGACGCACTCAGGCAGCGACACGTAGGACGGTTTGGGCAACAAACACTTACATTATGTTGTGCAGTACGACAACCACATTTCCCACATTCACCTGGATTGAAAATCCAGTGATTACCATCACTGTTCACTCAGGACGGTCAGATATGCCTGCGACGCTCCGTGAAATAATATTTGGAGGAGTATTGGGGGACGAAAGATTTCTTGATCAACAAAGGAGAGCGCGTTTTGGCAGAAGTTGTTTGTGCTTTCTACGATCGTTAGGATTTGAATTTTGTGTAAGATTTAGACCCCATTATTGTGTGGGGATCTAGATTCGCCAGCTAATTACTGTGGAACTGTTTTCTCGCGACCCCATATCATTGTTAGATGAAAGATTGCCGACGAGAGTTGTTTTGCGTTATTATTTTTCTTGGTAAGTGGGATGAATTAATATGGGGGCATGTGTGGCCGGATAAATAAAAGCACTCGTTTTGTTTTAGCCACCACCAGTTCTGTCATACGTATATACAACAACACGGGTGTCCCTTGTTATCTACCGTCGTCGTCTTTGGGAGCAACGAGCGCAACCACATTATCTTCACCCTTCGTCCCCCGCCCCGTTGGGGGCTGAAGGGGTTGAGTAAGTTATCAAAATGTCCACTATATGGTTACTTGGACTGCGGAAATCGTTTTTCGCTATCGCCATCATCCCATCGGATAAAGTATCTACAGGCTAAGGGATCTTGCAGGAGTGCCGGTAATTTCTGCACGACAATGTCTTTGGAGCTTTTACTACATTTAGTATTCCGGGGCCATTCAAGTCAGCAACACTCACATTGGTTACGAGACCTTGTTGCAGTTGACTGAGCGACGATCATGTTGCGTTTATTGGCGTTACCATAGCATGTATGGGCGTAGCGGGAAGGGTACTAAGCACAAGCGAGGTGGGCGCATATGTTTATGCCCCAACTATGGAATGCGTGCGATCACTGGAATGCAAGTTACCTTCAGATTGCATAAAATGCTGTCATAGTGGAAAGGAAGAATGAATACACAAACACGAGCTTAGATGCGGTTGAGTACTGGAAATTTGAGATGGACTTGCAAGCCTTCTATCAGTGGTCACGACACGATTTGTTAATGCGACATCTTCCGCCTAAAGCTAGCAGTAGTTCTGCAGAACTGTGTTAGTTCTTGATGGCCCATCTTATCCTACATACTTTCCACCGTATTTCGTTATTGCTTTAATCCTTATGTCTCTTTAATACCCTTAGCGATGAACACCTCTCAGGCAATATACCCTGCTTCCCTAAACGATCAAACGTCGTAATTCATCTGGCCGTCCAGGTAAAGACTAGATCCATTTGGACTCGGTCAACGATAAGTGAGGTTTGATTCCAGTTTGATTCTCCCCCCTTTTACTTGGCTTCTCAGTAACAACCGACTAACTGGAAGCTCAAGGTAAACACCAGGCTTTCGCACTGTCTTCTATCACGAAGATTCCAGCTTCGTTGCGACCATTCACTTTTGACTATGCCTGTTTGTTTTGGCTCGCCATGCCAGCGATCCACTCCAATACGTCCCCGCCCCTTTAGGCGTATTGTTTTCGTTTATACCCTTGATATTCCTTGATATATATAACTGGTTTGATCACCATCCCATACATTAGTCCAGGGAAGGCACCAGTTTTGGAAAGAAACCTGTTATTGTGTCCCTTGAATTGTGTTGTCTCATCCTGGGAACGAGGCCCCCGTTTCCCAATATAACTTCAGCGTTATTTGACGTTGTAGCATCCCGGGCCACAAACTGCTAAGCTCAATAGCTCATTACTGAACAGAATCAAAATAACAATGTTTATTCCCAGCTTGTAGGTGGTGCGCCGTCAGGGGTGAGTATACGTTTACAGTCAGAATGAAGCATGACTGGTGTACTTGAGGGTATTGAAGAATACGCGAAAAAGAGGACAATATCATAAACAGCGGGCAATATCTGATTAAAATAATAATAATAGGTTCGTTTTCCGACTTGAAGGGAGTATGCTGATTGGGGCTTGATCGGGTCCTTGCAGCCTGAACGCAGCAGGCAACAAGACAACGGGGAGGAATGTACAAACAATGGGGCATGATTATTGCATGAAAAGTCATCGCGGTTGCAGGAACCGAGAAAAACCAAGACAGTGGATATGAGGTCCGATTAGTTCAAAGATGAAGCCGGCTGATATGAGTTAAAAGTGAGAAACATTGGTGGCCATGAGTGGCTTTGGGCGGTTGAATAAATGACCAGAGTCACAACAAGCAATGATGGAGATGGAGATGGAATAATTTGAAGTGGAGGCGAATAGAAAGCTTTGTTTCTAGAATAGAGTTTGACCTGAAATTAAGCAGATTAACTGGTGGCACTGCTGTAGGGAAGTGAGTGCATGGTATAGGTTCGACGGAGAGATATCACTAAAAGCACAGGGCAAAACGATCACCGTATACTGAATTGAACTTGTGGAAAAGATGAACCGAAATTGCTGCAGAAAACCAGGTTGGTCAAATTCGAACGAACGTTTAACCGGTTAGAATAAACCCTTCCCAGAGGCTGTTGGAGTCAGATGAAACGTTTGCTTGTAGTTGCAGCTACAGGCTCGTATGGGCATGAGTTTGCGGTGGAGATTCTGAAGAAAGTAGCTGCGGGGGTGCCAACAAACTGGATATGGCAGTGCCGTGCCATCCGTGCACTGACATAAATACCCTTGATATTCCTTGATATATATAACTGGTTTGATCACCATCCCATACATTAGTCCAGGGAAGGCACCAGTTTTGGAAAGAAACCTGTTATTGTGTCCCTTGAATTGTGTTGTCTCATCCTGGGAACGAGGCCCCCGTTTCCCAATATAACTTCAGCGTTATTTGACGTTGTAGCATCCCGGGCCACAAACTGCTAAGCTCAATAGCTCATTACTGAACAGAATCAAAATAACAATGTTTATTCCCAGCTTGTAGGTGGTGCGCCGTCAGGGGTGAGTATACGTTTACAGTCAGAATGAAGCATGACTGGTGTACTTGAGGGTATTGAAGAATACGCGAAAAAGAGGACAATATCATAAACAGCGGGCAATATCTGATTAAAATAATAATAATAGGTTCGTTTTCCGACTTGAAGGGAGTATGCTGATTGGGGCTTGATCGGGTCCTTGCAGCCTGAACGCAGCAGGCAACAAGACAACGGGGAGGAATGTACAAACAATGGGGCATGATTATTGCATGAAAAGTCATCGCGGTTGCAGGAACCGAGAAAAACCAAGACAGTGGATATGAGGTCCGATTAGTTCAAAGATGAAGCCGGCTGATATGAGTTAAAAGTGAGAAACATTGGTGGCCATGAGTGGCTTTGGGCGGTTGAATAAATGACCAGAGTCACAACAAGCAATGATGGAGATGGAGATGGAATAATTTGAAGTGGAGGCGAATAGAAAGCTTTGTTTCTAGAATAGAGTTTGACCTGAAATTAAGCAGATTAACTGGTGGCACTGCTGTAGGGAAGTGAGTGCATGGTATAGGTTCGACGGAGAGATATCACTAAAAGCACAGGGCAAAACGATCACCGTATACTGAATTGAACTTGTGGAAAAGATGAACCGAAATTGCTGCAGAAAACCAGGTTGGTCAAATTCGAACGAACGTTTAACCGGTTAGAATAAACCCTTCCCAGAGGCTGTTGGAGTCAGATGAAACGTTTGCTTGTAGTTGCAGCTACAGGCTCGTATGGGCATGAGTTTGCGGTGGAGATTCTGGAGAAAGTAGCTGCGAGAGTGCCAACAAACTGGATATGGCAGTGCGGTGCCATCAGTGCACTGACATAATTCGGTTTATGGACAGCTCTTTAAAGGTCGTCAAGGATGCCGCAACCGGAGAGGAGAACTTCAACTTGGTCGATTCAGAATATCACAGAATACTACACCGAGTTATTGATCATGACTCCGGAAATTGGGACCCGAGACTCATTGGCTACAATGACTAATGCCTGGTACTATATGCCTCCATAAGCCAGGCCATTCAGGTATGCACAATGCTGGCGGTCGCCATAAATTAGGAGCTTTTTGCAACTGAATCTTAAGATATTCCGGTTGCAGGGAACCCATCGCGACCTGTGTCCAGATTACTCCCCACCTCAGCATTTGAAGCCACATTGGGGATAGAACACCTAGTAGCGCTCGACTGGTTGATACCTGGTTGGGTTACACCTAACAATTGAAATGAATAGCCGCCTTTTAGCCCGTCATCCCCTAGTATACCATCTGCCCAACCTCGCTGAAGACTCAGTTAACCGCAGAACGGCTCCGCCACAACATACTGGGCTCTCCGGTCCTTCCTCCATTAGCCTGTTGAATGACCGTCTGACCCCAATACGTTTCACGCAGAAAAAGTTGATTCCTTGCTTCACCTGTTATGTAGCGCGTGATTTTATCTACTCGTTTGGCTTTCGCTACCGTTGCTCACTGCATTCAGCCGGTGGTCCACAGCCACTTCTTCAAAGGAGCTAGCTACCAACCACCACGTGGCCTTGTGGTTCTATTCGTCCTTCTCCAACAAAAGCTCCATGATACTCATTAAAGGCATCATTCACAGGAGTGATCAGTTTAAGTCTGTCTGTTACGTGGTAGCAGGACACAAAGTTGAGAATCGTTTAGAGTTAGGAGTGAATTCTGCGGGGTCATTAACACGAATCATCTGGAGAACATCCTAAATGACAAAGCGGCTAGAATGATAACGGTCGTTACCTAAAAGAGATAAAGAAGCAAAAATTTCGGTGGTAACTGAAATCAAAAGACATATGCTCACTGTGTGAAACAAAGTCCAACGATCCCGCAAAAATATTTTATTAAAATTACCCGTCCGTTATTTGCAGCTGAAACTGCAGTTCCTTATCTGAGGGACGGCGTAACAGGTTATTTACTTTTATGGCGTCAACGGTAAAACCAGTCCGGTTCCGAAGAGAGGCTAAGGGATTCGCTTGACGCTGTTCTGCAACGGATTCACAGCAGGGAGTCAAAGAAATTCGCCCATCTGCGTAAGGCAATCCAACAATTTTGATAGATCGCTCGGATGGTAAGGACGATTTACGGAACATCTTGTAATCTTCAGTTGAAAACCATATCCGGCTACGCCCCTCAAAATATGTGTACCAAGCGATTAAACTGCGGCGGGATGTTAAGTATTCGGTCAGTTCTATACAGCGCAGGCTCCGTAGTGGGTAGATACACGGTGCCTGTTGAGGCGTCATCTAGATTCCAAAGCTCATACACAAATTTGGACTTCTGGTAAAGGCTCGTTTTGCGCCCCATATAGCTGTCCATTGGCCGAAGCCTGTCAGGATTTGAGGTCTCCGGTTTGTAATTTGGAGTGGTTTCAGCCGACTCGACTCCCAGCCAGGAACTTGCCGACATGATTGCCTCCCTCTTTGACCAGCTCGCACCCGAATATGGTACTCACTAATCCCGAAATTTTCAACTCCGATGTTGCTAATGATCTTCATTTGTCCAAATGGGTGAAAATTTAGGGGACACTTGGAACGTTTCCGGTGCTCATGACCATATAAATTACTCAAAAACTAAAGTATATTTGATTCAATCTTGCAGGGGCTAAGGTTGAAGTTTGAGCGAAACTCGGCAAATTTATCTTTATGAGTGAGCGTATCCAGTTCAGCTCACAGCTACGCGCTACATAATTTCCAGGAAGTCAGAGAAACGCTCCACCGCAAGAAGGGCGGTTGATCCCGATTAATGTCACGGAGTCCGAAAAATCATTGGCGGAGAGAGCTTTCGGTGATTGTTCCTTTCTCAAGGGAGGATCACAAGCCTGTTCTTCAGAGACAGACGAGGAATGGAAGCAATCTATGGTTGCCAAAAAGGGGGGCAAAGAACAAATCGGGTGCCAAGCCATGACCGTCCACTGGTGCTCATTAATCAGGCTAGATAGCACAGGCTAATGTTTGAGATAGTTAGTATTTTGAAATCAGATCACTAAGCTTTTTGGCCATTTGTGCTCCAAAAATTGTATCAAGATGAAATGTATGGTAGAACGCCTGTTATTGGTGTGTGTGTGTGTGTGAGTTTATGAGAGGCAAAGAGGGCACCCAGTGGTCACTGAAAATCCATTGCTAGTTTCAAGATTCGGGTAGCGTCGGTAGGCACTCGAATGGTAAGGAAAAGCACCCCAAGTGATCCAACGTTAAAGAGGGCATTCAGATACCAAGATAGGCGTTCCTAAATTTCTAAGCGCACCGGACTTGCGCTAAGTTACATCTGCTAGGGTTCTTTGATCAACCGGCAGCTGCGAGGAAACAAGCAATAATTGATCATCGGAGGTTTCTATGCATCCGGCATTTATTTTGTGTAGAGCATGGATTGCTATTGATCTTTGCCCGGATATTTTGGAAATGAGCCGTGAGTGTCGTCCTGTGCGACACGCTAGACAGTCTTCCAGCTCACAGGCCTTATGCCATCATGAATGAGCAGCTTTGTGTTACGTGCCCTCAAAATTCGGTATTTGACGGTCTTTTGGGGCGTAGGAAGCCAATAAACTTCTCGTGAAGCCACCTTGAAGCCACGCAGCTACTGGAGAAGCACGATGTATACAAAGCTTTTGTTGATAGAAAATGTAAAAATCCGCTCGAAAAAACTGGGGCACGGAACCACTTTTTCTATAAAAACCATTTCCTTATCGGAGAAGGAGAAAAAAAGCGAATGGAATCCTGGATCTTTAGGTTGGCTGTGCTGAACACCGGCTGCTGATGGCATTATGAAGACGGACTCGGTTGCCGTCCGATGCTCTTGGGTCTTTTCTGTGGTAGTGTGTTTGGTGAAGCATTCCCTGTTTTTCCTTCTCACCCATCAGCAATTCTCACATAGAAGATGGAGATGTTGCTGCCCTCCTAGTCCGGTTGAGGTGCACCCCTATTTTCATGGGCAACCGCCAATTCTATCGCTTGATTAGTTTTCGAAAGCCTATCACTAGGTACCAAGTATTCCTCCACAAAGGGTGGGGAGGTGCCATAATACGTATGTATATGAGTGAGATCGACTTGCAAATAACAGGCATGTGCATTTGCTCCACTTAAGATCAACTTGTTTGGCCGTCGTTCTGTTCAGTGATGCAATAAACTGGCATCCGGGGGCCATAAGAGCATCTTAGGGGCATGTCAATGTTTTCTGAGCAACACGAAGTCTAAATAGAACGATTATGCATAACCGTTCTTTTAGCTAGAAAGATACGGTTGATAGTGCCAGGTTGGAATGTGCATTTCGGCTGGATTTAGTGCATTGTGATGTTTTTCCACAGAGGGTCTCACGGATTGACCCTACAAAAGGATGAATTTTCAAGGTTATTAACGGTTTAGTCGCCTAAATTTGTAACTGCTCAATGGTTCGCCACCAACTTATCAATATAACTGAAGTCTTCCATTCCGTTGTACCAATAAAAATTATCTCTCCAGTTTTGTACTGAAATCTGGCACACACCTTCTGCCCTGGTCGCCTAAAACAGCCTGATCGAAATGTTATTCGTATGTTAATGATATCGCCAAAAGCTTTTTTACTTGATGACGTAGCTCCGTTGCAATGACGCCAAACGTTTCATCGGAATGACCCGAATATCAAGAAATTCATGTCAGCCTCGTTATAAACGACAGTTTCTCTGCTGGAAATGCTTCCCACCATTCCCATAGCCTACTAAGTCGCTGCATCTAGAAAGCATAACTATTTGGAACTATTTCCATCACCCATGAAAAAATTTAAGACGGAAGATGGGCAACCAGTGTAGGCAATGTAGACATTGTCGCTTCAGTTCCTTGCTTCAAATATCGTCTTCCAAACTTCAAAAGAATTCATACGAATTGCTGCTAAATATTTGATAAAAATTTTGAACAAGTGTTGAAGGCCCAAAAATTTATCCGGTAAGCCCAGTCAAAACAATTCAGCGTTCTCTTGCGATGCGGACACCGCCAATGCTAACTGATCACTGCCCAATCAATTTTGTTAAAGGTACGGGAAAAGTCTCAGCTTATCGCTTCGGACCCTAAAGGTATTTTTCTTGAACTTACCAACAACCATGTTTACATTGTATGTATTGGCCAATTAAAGCGGGTAAGAACCTGTACCAAACAGTAGCTGAGGCATGTGCTACGACGCCCTGGGACCCGCCGAAGACAACTGGCGTTGGGCGAATACCAAAATATGATTGCGTGTTTACTCCATATGTTTGACTAACCAGGGTTCACTATGGTGGCACTGACCAGTAGCCTGGTTGTTCGACCAATCACATGCGGGTGAGTTTGATGTTCCATAGTTTGGCCGCAAGATACGAACAGGTTTTGGCTTGAGTTTTGCTTGCGATTTATTAACGTAGGTGTAGATCTCTTTGTAGTAGCAACATAGATTCGCACTTCATTTCTGTTTAGCCTAATGCGCAGAAATAATGCAAAGGCTGAGCTTTTTATGGAGCATTTGGTAACTGAGACCAGGTGGGTTCAATGGCATCTAAAGACAAATTTTCCCGGGCATGAGGCATGACCAGCGCATTGCTGCGAAGGCAAGTTCATTGAGCGGTCGTGGCACTACTTTGAGAAGAATTTTACAGGTGATCAGCCTGGTTTCCTGCTGCCATTTCGGCTTGCCCCTCCCACTAGTTCAAATCCGTACACAGTGTTCGGTCGGCCCTATGTTAAAGCAACGTGTCCCCATCCAACTTACCCCTTACACCTGACTTCCCTACAGCAGTGAAACCAGTGAGTCTTCTTAATTTCAGATTACGCCATATTTTGAGATAAAACTTGCCATGTTCCCCAAAGTCGATTTTTTTCGTCTCCGTCTCCAATTTTGCTCGGTGTGACTCCGGCCATTTACCAAACCGCCCAAGGTCACTCATGGCCAGCGATGGTTTTCAGTTTTAGTTCGGGTCAGCAGGCTAGTCCTTTGAGTTATTCGTACCTCACGCCCACTGTTTTCCACAAGCTAGGAAAGAAGCCCTATATTACTATTTAATCGAGCACTTCCAACCGTTTGTGACATCGTCCCCTTTTCGCACAATCCCCACTACCTGCGAACCCCCCAGTCATGCTTCATTCTGACTCTAAACACATGATCATGCCAGACTGTATGCCACCCACAAGTTGGGAATAAACATCTATATTATTATTATGGTTGTTGATAGGGCACTCTCGTAAGTGCTGGCAGGTGTCAATGACATTAGAGTCGTTCCGGTCCAAGTTTGCGTGTGGTAAATCCCAGTTATTTTTCGGCCACATGGAGCAAGCACAATTTTCTCAGTGTACTCCGAAGCAGTATTACTGAATATGGCCATACAACTAATAAAGGCACTGTGATAGTCAGCTTGGGCTTTTACCCAAGGGGATCGGGTCATCCTAATAAGTACCGAAATCGCAAGGATCCCTCAGCTTCATATCAGTGACTCATCGAAACACAACTGGGGTTGTCTTGACATCAGATGGCAGTCGTGCATAATGTAATAGGCTGTCGTGCGTGTTAATGACACAAAGTTCTATGGATTCCTTTACGACTTCGACCTGCAGATGTATCCCAGCCATACCGTTCTTTTCAAAGCCTGTTTCAGTTCGGCGAAAGGCCGCCTGGAACAGGCGAGGAGCTTGAACACATATCCAATTGTGTTTCGAACTGAAACCTGCCTGGATGTTGTTGATACGTAACGTCAGAATTTTCCATTGTCAAGCACGGTGGAACTTCAAAATTTCTTTGCCGAGTAGGAACGCTGCTTGTGGGCTACACAGCAGCCTCGCGTTGACTGCGGCCTCTCGGGTCAAAATACATCTTTCTCGTGGCCCGGGCGACTGCATCTGGCATACTTGTGACCAGCGATCTGCTGTTCATTTTATGGTAGGGAGTTCATTGTTGATAAAAACAGGTCGCAGATTGATCACACCCGTTTTGCGCTCCAATCTAAAGAGGCAGTGACATTCGGCGGTAGGCCTCTACACCGTCTTGGCATCCTTTTCAGTTACGTGAAGCACCCGGGTTCAGACGTCTGCATCTTGGTACGACTGGACAACTTTGAGGCATTCGGACCTCTTGCCCATCAGCCTAGCACGAAGTACTCGCATCCTTGGCTGCGTGCAGTCTTCCTGACCGGTTCGAAACAATAGCTGCGCCTACTACCATACGGCTGCCTCAGAGTTTCATCACAACTGGGGTCACAGTCATCCTTGAGGAATCGGAGTATTTCTACTGTTTACACTCTTCCTTGCCGAGTTTTCATGAAAAAAGACTGGTCTTTCATCCGCCATTAGGCCTAGAAAAATAAGTTTTAGGCGTGCTACCTCATTTTTTGGACCAGATGTCAAGAATGCGGTCGGAAGAAGGACATAAATATACGTCAGCTGAAGAAACACAAGACTCACTCACAGCGGCTGCGGGTGCATGCAGTCGATTCTCCGCCAGTGATACAATGAATTTTATTTGAGTTTCGTCGGAGCCGACCAAATTCCATAGACTCTGAAAGTTTGGCAATTGAAGTAACAATCACGTTTCACCTTAATTACCGCCCTAATCTTCCCAAGTTAGCGTATTCAGCAGAAGAGCCATCAGGCTATCGGACCACCAAAAGCTTAAAAAAGAATAAGGCAACCTAAACGCAGTGCATCGCATTGGGGTTGCATGGAACGATACATTCTAAAAATTCGGACGGCTTTTGGAAGCTCCTACACGTAAGACGGTTTTGAAACACTTTTCATCTATCGGGACCATTTTCGATGGATCAGAGCTCACACAAATGCTGGACCGGTAAGTGGTGTGTGTTTTAACCAGTAATGCACGAGATTGACATACTGAACATTGCAGCGCCTGACAGCGAGCGGAAAGGCATTTCGCGTGCAAGAATCATCCTGACACAGTGAAAACCGTGGACAGACTTTAAGGATTCGCTGCCTGCTACCCACAAAATAGCTCTGATTCAGCTCTCTGAACATCAGCAGTCATGACTATCGTCTGTTGACCGTTCTTTCCATTCACAGCGATGACTCGGTGACGGCCGAACCATCCTCTTTTACTCTCATTCGCGCAATAGATAGGCTCGGAAGACATTCGCCGTTCTACGGATGATATGGCGCCTCTCCCGTTTTGCTTTCATGGGCTTCCAACTACACTATGGGGCTTACGTCGGACCGCTTCTTGTAAATGCCAACCAAACTGTCCCTGAGGAGGTAACCCGCATTGAGCGTGTCCAACGAGCTACCGCGAAATTGGTTGCTTTATGGGGCTTCGTCGGACCGCTTCTTGTAAATGCCAACCAAACTGTCCCTGAGGAGGTAACCCGCATTGAGCGTGTCCAACGAGCTACCGCGAAATTGGTTGCTTCCCCTAAAAACATGGACTGTAAAATGCGTCTTGATGTGCTTGATCCATTTCCCCTGAAGGATAGTCGTCCGAGGAGAAATAATGCTTACTTATGCCCCAGCTAAACAAGGTTCGGCACACAGCTTTGTCACCGGTGGTCAACAAAACACAGTGGGGACATGGAAAAAAGCACTTCGAGCACGGAGCGCAGAATTTAATCAGGCAACATGTTACCTCATTTTGGGTATTTTCTGCGTGGATTAACCTTCCTCTCACGGTCGTCCACGTTACATCCAGTTCGAAGCACTAGTAGACGCCAGTTATGCAAATCATTGCGTTGAAAAGCTCACTCCTATGTGCTGAAAACTTAAGAGGAGTGCCACACTCTTTTCCGCTCGTAGCTTTATGGTGAATGGCAGTCTCTGAACGACGAGAACAAAACCAACCAGTCAAACTTGGGTGAAGGCCTCAAGCCTGTGTATCAATCCGTGAATCTATGGGTCGAACTTCAAACACGGGTGGACACGACGTTATGAAAACAGGCGTGCGATTCACGCGCGAGCCAACTTTCTGGTTGACTAGTTGGGTGCAAGGCGGAAGGCGCGCACATTCAAATTGCATTCTCCTACAAGCCATTTGAAGGACGAGGTAACGATGAAAGCACAAAAAGCCAGAAAAGATGGATTTTCGAAGGAAAAAAGTTTCGAACAATTTGGAGAATTTATTCCAAGCGATGGTTGCGTAATCCAAGTGGAATTCGTAGAACGTGACGCTTATGTAGTGAATGCGTTTGTTTAACATTCCAAAAGATATCCATGTGTCTTGAAACACCCTCCATCATTCCATCTTGGTTCACACAAACTTTTCATGACTACCCACACCTCTTCATTAAGAGGTTGACAAGAATTGAGCGTTTCTTTTTTACATGTCTCAAAGCGAACCTATCTACATATCCACGGCGCTTAGCGCCCGGACTTTCGATTGCGTCCATCGTAATCAACCATATTTTAACCTTGGCCCGCGCGGTACGTTCGAAATCGGTTTCGTTTTTCCCTCGTGCAAATTCGTGAAAATTTTTTTTCGTTGTTCAATCTATTCACAGAGTACACACGAGTAATTGTTGAATTTTATTACTCTAACAAAACATTTGAGTGATAACCCTTTATATTTTGCGCACACCTATTTTACATCTAGTCCGAAACATGACGTCAATCCATACCGATTGCCCTCCGTATCAATCCGTGAATCCGTGAATCCGTGAATCCGTGAATCCGTGAATCCGTGAATCCGTGAATCCGTGAATCCGTGAATCCGTGAATCCGTGAATCCGTGAATCCGTGAATCCGTGAATCCGTGAATCCGTGAATCCGTGAATCCGTGAATCCGTGAATCCGTGAA
Organism: Opisthorchis viverrini; assembly: GCF_000715545.1. NCBI lineage: Eukaryota > Metazoa > Platyhelminthes > Trematoda > Opisthorchiida > Opisthorchiidae > Opisthorchis > Opisthorchis viverrini. The sequence continues at coordinate 353,690 of NW_008752057.1, read as the reverse complement.
TCCGTGAAGTGCTTCCTATAACCTCTCGACTGAGCAGTGCTACACCCTTTTTTCACTTGTGCCTTTCAGGTGAACGACAGCCACTGACCGACAAGAACAAAACCGACCCGGGAAACTTGGGCAAAAGCCTCGATCCTGTGTATCATTCCGTGAATCCGTGAATTAATGCCCTAGATGATTGCTAGAAAAGCTGCAGTATTCTGTGAAGAAACGCTCCAACGAGGAAATTCGATCGGTGGTCCGAACTCAAGCCGTGAAACCGCCCGCCCCACCAGGCCATCCAGCTTCGGAATACCGTTGATGGAAACTACTGTTTGGCAGCTAAGCCTGTTTGGACCACTGGTATGTTCGGGTATACCTTGTGCACCAATAGACTCCAACGGATTCAGCCACAGACACAAGAAAGACAAGCAATGAAGACACACTCCGAAAGAAATCGCAGTAAGAGATAAAGTGTGTATGAGCCATAATCCGTGGGCGAGTGATCTAGGCAAGGCTGGATCCCTTATAAACAAGAGTAAGTTGAAACCAAGCCTGGAAACGGTAAGGCTCTGGACAGCAGCGGATGCTTGTGAGTCGTAATTTTAGAGCAGGTACCGCCATGAATGGCCTTCTGAGGACAAAAGAACAGGCCGGCTCAAGCGTAGGTCCACCAAATTCACGGATGACGTTGGTGTGCCGGAATAAGATGGGAGCGAGGAACGAAGGGTGAACCATTCACGGTCATTCATATCTCGTTCCATTTCGCGGTTTCTCACACTATCTTGAGCGAACGGCAGGGTCATTAACAGACCGATGATTGTGAACCCCAACGAGATGGGGATAGGTGAGATTTCGTAAACCATAAATATCTCATCTGAGGAAAGCTGTGTCCCCACTCGTCGGTTTAAAATATGTAACCTGTTTGCTAGTTAGTTTGACGCCCGCTTTGGTTTGTTCTTTCATCAATACCTGTTTTCTAGTCGTTGTTGATATTACTCGCGCTACCCGTCTTACTTCTGTGAACAAAATTTATCCTCATTTCAATATGGAATCACTCTGAGCAAGTTGATGACAAAGCTGAGCCGTCTGACAGCGAATCGTCGGGGCCCACGGGTTTGTGTTTCAACCCTCGAGAAGGCTTTTTTCCTCGAGTATCCGGATCGCTCCCATCTTCTTGTCGGTAAAGAACCGTGAAAATAGACATCATAGTCAAATTTAGCTTTTGGTTCGTAATAGGTACCAAGTGACAATTCCACTTGGTGGTTGAAGTTACCCTGATACAGTAACATCCGTGCAAGATATTGGGCGTTTCGCTTGCGGAATAGCGCAACCAACTAGGTATAACCACCGGATTTCGAGCAACGCTCTGAAATTACTCGAAACTTGGACACATTCCTCCAGGTCGTGAATACGAGACAACCTGGTGAACTTTCAGATATAGGTAAAAATGGAGCATATGCGCATGGGTTCAGAAAGCTAAGTAGATGGGAGAAAAGACAAACCATGGGGAGGTGCGCAGAATATTCTAGCTTTTCAGGACAACAGGCCAAAAAAGGCCTCCGGAAACCGAAACAGTCGCTGGAGACGCTGCCAAGCAGTGGTCGTTGGACTGGCACCTTTCTCTGAATGACGAAAAGTGCGTCTGTATGTCGTTTGAAGGAGACAGCGAATGATTGTGTTATGCATGGTGAGAAAGGATCAGAAAACATCATGAGGATAGATGCCAAAAAGGATTTGGGCCTCTGGGTCCCCTCAAACTTGTCCTTCTCACTGCACCATGAGAAGTCGGCCCAAAAGGCATTCACCATTTTACGGATGATCCGACGCACCTTCTCCCGTATTACTCGCATGGACCTCCAAATATTCTATGGGGCCTACGTCAGACCGCTCCTGGAATACGCCAACCCAGTTGTCCACTCAGGATGCACGAAAGACGTCACCCTCATTGATCGTGTCCAGCGAGCCGCCACGAGAATGGTTGTCGGCCTCAAATCCGTGGACTACGAAACGCATCTCGCCATGCTCGATATCTTTCGCCCTGGGGTACCGTCGCCTCCGAGGGGACCTAATTCTTACTTATACCCTGTTTGAACAAAGCTTGGCAAACAGGTTTTTACCGTTTAGCCAGCAAACACTGGTAGGATATAGTAAGAAAAATTTCAAGCTCAGATTCATTCATTCATTCATTCATTCATTCTCATTTCGGGTAGTAGGTGCGTGGAATGACCTTCCTCCGACGGTTGTCCATGCCCCTTCTAGAACCCAGTTTAAAGCACTATTAGACACTTTTTTATGCGAATCATCACGCTGGGGAGCATAGTGCCCTGCGCTGAGAACATAAAGAGCAGTGCTACAACCTTTTTCCACTTGTGCCTTTCAGGTAAACGACAGCCACTGATCGACAAGAACAAAAGCGACCAGGGAAACTTGGGCAATAGTCTCTATCCTGTGCATCAATCCGTGAACCCGTGATAAAAAGGATGGTGGAAGGTTGGAAAAAGGAGAACGCCTGAGTCGTTGGTTTGAACAGTCAGTAACAATTCAGGTGGCAATCTGCAGCCGCTTGGTCGGATGCTGTCCGGAAGCCAGCCATTTCTAATAATTGAATAGCACGTCAATTGGACAGATGTGTCACGTGAGGGCTCCAGACCAAGCGAGGGCACGCCCTGATTGGTCAGAGCTCCAGCCATTCTGGATTGAGCATCTTTAGTTCGACGTTTCTCGCCCCCTCCCGTAGATTCTGGCACGACCTTGTGGGATATTCTGTGATTACTGTGTAAATACAGTTGCACTAATCTTCCTTAATCTACACGAAGGGCTCTCTAAAGCTACCGTGCTTTTCGATATAAGATAGCAGACGGAACAAGAATCGATGGACCGACACAGTTGCACGACCGTTCGGCAAGTCACAACAGATGGCTGGCCCACAACGTAATGAACTTGGAACCTCCGACTTCCTCGTAATTTAGTGTTACGGTTCGGTCACGCAGCGAGCAAACAATATGATAATGCGGATTGTGGCAATACTCTATCCCCAGCTATGTTGCTTGATACAGACTCCTAGCACGGCGAATAGTAAGAAGACGAGAACCTCGGACACAATCACGCTGGGGAGCATAGTGCCCTGCGCTGAGAACATAAAGAGCAGTGCTACAACCTTTTTCCACTTGTGCCTTTCAGGTAAACGACAGCCACTGATCGACAAGAACAAAAGCGACCAGGGAAACTTGGGCAATAGTCTCTATCCTGTGCATCAATCCGTGAACCCGTGATAAAAAGGATGGTGGAAGGTTGGAAAAAGGAGAACGCCTGAGTCGTTGGTTTGAACAGTCAGTAACAATTCAGGTGGCAATCTGCAGCCGCTTGGTCGGATGCTGTCCGGAAGCCAGCCATTTCTAATAATTGAATAGCACGTCAATTGGACAGATGTGTCACGTGAGGGCTCCAGACCAAGCGAGGGCACGCCCTGATTGGTCAGAGCTCCAGCCATTCTGGATTGAGCATCTTTAGTTCGACGTTTCTCGCCCCCTCCCGTAGATTCTGGCACGACCTTGTGGGATATTCTGTGATTACTGTGTAAATACAGTTGCACTAATCTTCCTTAATCTACACGAAGGGCTCACTAAAGCTACCGTGCTTTTCGATATAGGATAGCAGACGGAACAAGAATCCATGGACCGACACAGTTGCACGACCGTTCGGCAAGTCACAACAGATGGCTGGCCCACAACGTAATGAACTTGGAACCTCCGACTTCCTCGTAATTTAGAGAGGGTGTTTTATCCTTCAAGCGTCACCATGCTGCAGGAAGCAGACGATATCGCCCCAGAGACCCCTTTGGAGCCTTGGACTCAAACCCGGCACACAACTATTAAGTCTGCTGACCACCCTGGCCACTCAACTTTCAGCTCCTCACCCTCGGAGGCGGCGCAGACGGTGTTGAAATGCTTGTCCACAAACTGCCTCAGCCTTTTCAACAAGCTCGGCGACGTTAAACAGTCGCTTGTCTTGAACAGCCGTCCATAATCGCACTCACAGAGACTTGGCTCACACCAGATGTCTCTGACACGGAGATCTCGATAGACGGTTACTCTATTTTTCGAGCCGACTAAAAACAAGGGATGGCTGGTGGGGCTGCTCCGTACTTACATGCGGCCATACCAATCCCGATTGTCCTCTCTGACACCACCCATGCACCCTTTTGCGATGCACTGTGGGTCCAAATCCCGCATCTCCTACTGGTAGGTGACTTCAACGCCCCAAAGGCCTCCTGGATGGAGCTCCAGCGCGTCAAATCAGGCGGAATTTTTGCAGCGGCGCTGTTTGAAGTCGTTCAACAGAGCGCTTGGACTCGACACGCCATTGCACCCACCAGATACCGCGCGGACCAACTACCATCCCTCCTGGATTTGGTCATCACCAACGAAAGACACTTCGTTGATCAGGTAACAATTAGCGC
>NW_008752057.1:295521-348663 GCF_000715545.1 Opisthorchis viverrini | reverse complement strand
CCATTCTGCGCGTTGGGGCCCGACGAGGCCCATGTAAGGATCCTGGAAGAAACGTCCTCCACACTGGCAAACCATTTACACTTGGTGTTTCGTCAGTCGCTTGACGAAGGCCGCCTTCCCCCTGCTTGGAAGGAAGCGATTGTCACGCCAATATACAAAACTGGTGACCGACTATCGCCTGGCAGCTATAGGCCTATAAGCCTCACTAGCGTGCCGTGCAAGGTGATGGAACGCATTCTGAAGCGAGCCATCCTAGATCACCTTACTTCCAGCAATCTGATATCTCCAGCTCAACACGGGTTTCTCCCAAACCGTTCTTGCGTAATAAACATGCTCGTGTTTATGGACAGCTTAACCCAAGCCAAGGACCAAGGTCTCATATCGGGTGCCATATTTTTCGACTTCTCAAAAGCATTTGATAGGGTTCCACACGTCCCGCTGCTCCACAAACTCCAGTCTTGCGGGATTCAAGGGGAAATCCTTCGCTGGATCAAGGCGTTCCTATCAGACAGATCATTCCTAGTAAGAATAGGCTCGATCTACTCTTCTCCAGCGCCGGTCTCCGTGGGAGTTCCTCAAGGCTCCGTCCTGGGACCAGTGCTGTTTCTGATCTACGTCAACGACATCCCAGATGTTCTTGCAAGTCCATGTCTACTTTTTGCGGACGACTTGAAATTTTGGAGTTCCAATGCCAGTGCCCTCCAAATGGATGTAGACGCTACCAAGCAGTGGTCGTTGGACTGGCACCTTCCTCTGAATGACGAAAAGTGCGTCCATATGTCATTTGGAGGATGCCTTTGTACTTGGTGAGAAAGGACCAGAAAACATCATGAGGATAGATGCCAAATAGGATTTTGGTATCCGGGTCTCCTCAGACTTGTCCTTCTCACTGCACCGGTGTAGCCTTGTAGAGTGACCAGTCGATCTGTCGAGGGCTATTGAACGTCCCCAAAAACCTTCTTGCGTATCTCCGCATTTCTAATCTGATGTTTCCCACCAGAACCACGCAATGCTTTGGTAGCACCGATAGTCAAGCAGTACGGTCTTTGGCTTCATATTCACACTAAGAATTCAAGGAGTGGCACTGGGGGTTGTGGAGCGCTATACGTATATTGGGAGTTGCGTTGGCTCTGACATTATTGTGACAGACGAAGTCAAATAGGAAATCGCAAAGACCATAGTTACTTTTGCCAATTCGCGCCTCAAAAAAGGAGTCTTTCTGGATACCAAAAGACACGTGTATCGGACTACGGTGCAGGGTATACTGCTGTGCGGCTGCGAGAATTAGTCACTTCTGGTGGATGACCTGAGAAATCTTCACGTCTTTGGTAATCGATATCTCCAAACTATAGTTGGGATCGGTTGGAACCAACGCATTCGGAATGAGGTGATCAGGAGACGGGCATTTGTGAAGCAGAGTGCATCCAGCACTGCAACCTACGGGCATGGGCCAGATTTTTTACTTGGTGAGTTGCCGCCTGCCGAGATGAGTGGTACTGTCTTTGCCTTATTTGAAATGGAGGAAACCTGGAGGTGCATGGGGGATGATATGGAAGGGTGGGATGAAGGGCGTTACGAAAAGTCTGGGTGCTGAGTGGGTCCAGCTGATCCTCCCTATGTTTCGTAGGAAACACTAAACAATGTAGTGACCAACCGAAGTTAGTGGCGCTGTCAGTGTCTGCTGAGGTTGTCTGATTGAGCGTTGGAGGTGTAGGTGTAGAGATTTGTTGTGGGCTATACCTAGTGTTATATCCTCTTTGATGATGTATCAGTCAGACACGTTAGATCACCGGAATGGAGAAGACAAACAGCTTCGAGCAAGTTATACCGCAAACAAGTGGATCGTTCCGTGGTATGGAATTCAACTGAACCAGAGCCAACAGCCTAATAGGATGTCAGTGATGGGCTGAAATGTAGAACCAAAGGTTTCAGTATACAGGACAAATAGTTAAGCGGATTTGTTCGTTTGGAGGTAGTCCTACTAACACGCAGGCTCACTCCATATTCCATTTTCCACAATAAGGCTTTATTCAGATAAATCGTCCGACATTGAAGCACCAATGTTCTCATCCGGTGTTGCTGTCACCGCTGATTATGAGTCGGTTGGGATACTTCAAGACTTAATCATCAGTTGCTAAAACTTCAAGACTCGTATCTGGATGTACGGCATGATATGTTAGGGTCTGGCGCTGGCCTTTGGCGTCACCCGGGGATATACAACTCTGCGGTTTGGGCAATTCAGAAATCGTTCAGTGATACTCCTCTGTCGAACTCAGCCTGACTGTCTGCACTACTGACTTGGACTGTGATGACGCCACCAGCGATCTGGACCGTAACATCACTGACGTAAACCGTTTGCCTTGGTCAGTACACATCCGAGCAGGGAACTAGAACCAGTGTGGAAACAAGAAGTTTTTCGAATCGGTTGTACCCTTTATTTCCCCTTTCCATCAGAGGTAATGCAGTAGTTATTGAACCATTGAATCCATCAATTCCATCTCATTTCCAACTGGACTGATTTTCGATGGAGTTGTGAGCCGAATCAATCTCGATACGGGGAACTTAATCCCAGCAATGAAGGATTCACAGTCACCGCAAAATCGCCACCCAAGATCATCGTCTACCAGTAATCTATCCGCGTTATGCTGCCATACGACTAGTGCGCAGAGTTTGCCAGTAAGAAAGTTTTAGTTACTTGCAAACCACAGCTATACTTCAAGTGTCCTGGATTTCCCATGGAGAAGACCAGAAACCTTTCCGCTAAACTAAGAAGCCATCATCGACTATCCAGTAACGTCGATCACCATAGTTCGACCTAGTATTTCCGAAGTATCATACAGAATTATGCAAATAAACAATATACGCCTATGTTTGGTAAGTCATTACCACGACTTTGTTCCAATAAAATCCTCCGCCGGCATAGCAGGCATACACATCGTTTAGGGTGCGAGTTACTTAAAACATTTGTGGATAAGGGGACCCGGACGCAGCACAATGATACACAGTCTTGGAAGTGGGCCATCTTCTGCTAGGTTTTCGCGGCACATGACTGTTTGATTGATCGCGTGGTTGTTTAAACAGGAAATTGTCTATTGAACGCATGCTTGTTTTGCCAAAACAGCTGATGATACCTTAGAACACCGTGGTGTCTGCCTGCTGCACTACTCAAAGTGTAAAACGGTGCCAAGTCCATTTTGCAAACGACTTTCAATTTGAGCATTTTTTTGTTTGTAGCCGTGCGCCTGACCCGCGACTATGACCAGCACTTCTAGTCGTCACAGCTCGCGGACTAGAAGTCGTTCGCGCAGTAGGCACCCTGCTCAAAGCCGCAGCCGGAGTAGGACTGGAACGCCGCGGAGCCCATATTCGTCGCATAGTTTCAGTCACAGTCGTTCAAGATCAGCCTCTCGAACTCGAAGTCGCTCTAGATACTCGGAATCCCGTTCTCGTTCCAGGTCACGGTCTCCTCGACCTGGCTCATGGTCCAGATCACGTTCTCCATCACAAGGTGTCGCTAGCTATAGTTCTAGGTCTCGCTCTCGCACACGTTCCAGGTCTCGTTCGTCATATACCAGTGGGCGTCGACGCACATATACGAGCAGATCCCGAAGCCGCTCGCACCCTTCAGGACACTCTCGATCCGGATCCAACTATTCAACTTCTTCCGTTCAAATTAGCAGCAAAGACCCAAGAGACCGCTCAAAACGCGTGAATTGGGGAAATAGTGTGAGTTTTTGTTAGCTTTATTTAGTTGGTATTTTATTTTTTCAGTTACTATATTTTTGCAACGCGATATGAAGTTTACAGAATGACGAACCATGATTCCTGGAGGCTGATATAACAATGTAGGAACTATGGGCAGGTTTTCACACTAGCAATGTTGCGGAATGTAGGTAGCTCGGGTGCACTGTTTGGGTGTTGGTCTGTTCGCCGAGCTGAGTCACCTACTCAACCCTGCACTGACGATGTCAATTCGATTGGTGATGAAACGTTTGCAATCCGACTGCCAAGCTCGGCGAACAGACCAACAACCAAACAGGTTTTCACACTTTCAGCTCGCACGCTTCCTTCGGTTGGGCACCGAAAACGTGCTACAGCCGAATGATTACTTATTGCTCCAGCGATTAGCTGGTCTTTCATTCTGCTGTGGTGGTTATTTTTCAGCCTGATGACTTATTCTCTACGGTTAACGGGTTTACTTTCTTACCATAGTAAGAATGAGCTTGGAGTTCGCGGCTTTTCACGTTCCTGGGCATTACCGAAATAGATAGTTTTTGATCTTCACCAAAATTCACGTGAAAAAACCAGCAGAAAGTGTTTTTGCCACCGCTGTGGACATGAACACTGCTTGCTTCCAGCTCTCATCTGAGGTAGTTTCTTTTCGTTGCCCTGATGTAACCGTGTCTCCACATAGGTGGGTGCTAACAACTCAGAAAGTGGACAAATAACTACACTGTAGCTATTTAGCAGCCGACACGTTCATTCAATTGCGGGGAGAATTTTCGGTTCTAGATACAATAGGCAAACCTCGCTGTCGTCTGGGTGAGTTTTACCGCCCAGGTCTCTGCGAGGCTGATGTGGTTCTCCACTGAAAGTCTTGGGCTTGGATCTTCGGGTTGTGTTTTTTTGCTACTGTCTGTTCACTGCCTTAACGTAAAGTGGGCGTAAGTTAAGTCCCACGAATAGGCTCTGGTTTGGTTTATTACTGTATCACGTCTGCTTTATATACGTTGTACTGTGCCGTACTTTGTTGTGTTCAGCTGTGAATTACCGCAGCTTATTGTATTCTATGAATATTTATTTCGGGTATCCATCTGCAATTGGCTTGCACAAACAGTTCCATCATTCCGGAGTGTTAAGCCTGGGGCGGCGCTAAAGGTGACTACCTGTTGTGTACTCGAATGATTGAGCCAAAAATAAAGAATGAGGATTGCCGAATGATAGGCCCTAATCTTCTAACAATTTCAGTACATCAGCCAAAACACTAGGAGACACAGTTAGCTTAATGAATAGCAAGTAAACAGTTTAACCCAACATTAGCATATAACATTCTTCCCTGTCGGAGGGGTTATTGTCGGGAGAACATAGATCAGGCTTCGTGGTTTCGAAGACCATGTGGTCGAACACGTTGTTGGTCCGCGATGTACTGCAGGACGTTCTCTGAATTTCATTGAGTTGTTCTGGTGGTGCCATTTCGCCTCCAGGAGGATCATTCGAGTGTGGTTGAATCTCTTACTGAGGAGCCGCTACACTTTCGATTGATCCAGTCAAGCAGACATTAGAGATATTTTGTGCTTTGGGTGTCAGATGTCTGTGAGAAACGGTTTTTTCCTTTCCGTTTGGGAGAAGAACGCAAGCATATCGCGGGTTGCAATTAACAAGTTCGACCTTTTCCACTAACGGATCGTATTCGGAAGAACGTGCCATCCTTTTTAACAGACTGGGGCCTGGAGTCGATAACCAAGTCGGAAGAGAGGTGCCATACAATGACCTCCGGTGGTAGTTATGAAATATTTCGTGTTGTGTTGTGTTGGTAATGGTGCGTTGTAGGGAGGAACAGAGTGCAAAACATCTAGAAGCACGTATTCGCACTCAGTAATGTCCCGTTGTTGGGTCTTCAACGCCAGAGTGCTTTCCAAAGAGTGCCATTAAGCCATTCAACTTGCCCGTTACCGCGTGGATTGTTTGAGGTGGTTGGACTGGTTGCCACACCCCTCTCGTGAAGGGACGTTTGTACTTTACCCGACTTGAGGGCTCCACCGCGGTCAGAATGAACGTGTGAGGGAAGTCCGAACGAAGAAAACAACTGATTAAAACACTTGATTACGGTGGGTGAGGACACATCCGTACACGCGAAGGCGAATGAGAAACGGGAGTACTCGTCGATCATTGTTAAAAGGTATTCGTTGTGGGAAGTCGATGAAAGTCGGCCTTTAAAATGGATGCTTACGCGTTCAAATGGCTGTGTAGCTTTGATATGATTGCCGAAAGGATGATTAAGGAAACGAGGCTTCAATTCTGAACAGATACTACATTGATTTGAAAACGGTAAGTTTTCCGAGCCAACGAAATGAAGCGTCCGCTTAATGCCGGGATGACAGCGTGTTATGAAGGTGTTTGAGATCCACGTGTGAAATCGAAGATATCTGTTCAGCCCACGAGAGTGCGTCAGTGGCTTTATTCTTATTACCTGGACGGTTTTGGATATCGTAATGAAAAAGGGTAGTTCGATTTTCCATCCCTAGAGTTTGTCATTTTTCACTTTGCCTCTGTGCTGTGTGTCGCAAATGAAGGTGACTGATCGTTGACAAGTGTAAAGTGATTGTCAATCAGGTAGTATCGCCATTTTCTCAGGGCCTCAACAAGATTGCTGAATGATGACGCTTCTTGTGTGACAAAGTGCGTAAAAAACTACCGGGCGCCCGTCTTGATTGAGAGTAGCCGCAATGGCTGTCGGAAGCATCAGTTTCCACAACTAGTGGACGAGTGTAGGCTAGGGTAAACACGGCGGCCTTTTCCAAATAGTGTTTTAGATTATTCAATGCAGCTTGTACGCTATGTGGAATGGGGAACATCCAGTTTTGGACGATTTGCTGAATTTTATCCGAAAAACACGGGATCCAGTGTGCGTAGTATGCCATTATTCCGACCTATCTTCGTTGTGAGCGAATGTCACATGGATGAGGCAACTCCCTTATGTCTCGAAAACGTTCAGGGTCTGGTTTTATCATACCGTGAGATATTTCATATCTTAGTAATGTGCTTTCGCAGCAGCTATGATGCTCTTTTCACGGTTAAATCTATCACCATGACGTTTTGAGGCCCCTGGGGCGAGATGGCCCACGTGGTTAGAGCGCGGATTTACTGACCGGAAGGTCCGTGGTTCAAACCCGACCTCTACCTCTCGACTTCCCCTGTCTAGGCTTGGGCAACCTGGCAGTTCCCCAGCCTTCGTGCCTCCTTCGTGTGTCATGGCAGCTAGGCACCGAAGGAGTACTACAGCTGAACGATTTTATTTATTATTTGAGGCCTTTAGGAATTTTTTTAAATTTCGATAATCCTGGGCATCACGACCACACACGGTAACATCGTCAACATATGCGTATGATGTTGTCTATGGTGCGTTGAAAGCCGGTCACATCATTAGTAACTCCGAACGGAATGCAGCGAAATTGAAACAGCTGACCACATGCCCCGAATGCAGTATGTGGCTTGTCTTTGTCGAGAATGGGGATCTGATGGTGCACACTTTGAAGGTCTAGTGTGCTAAACACAGTGTAATTGGGAACCTCCACAACTTCGCCAACCTTCGGCATAGGATACGCATGAAGGTGCGCGAAGCGATTTACGCTTTGACTATAATCGATGACCATGCGCTTCTTATACCTTTCATTTGTAGTAACGAGAACCTAGGCCCGCCAAGGGAAGTTAGACGGTTCAATAATTTTGTCTGCTAGTAGCTTCAGGATCTCCTTCTCGATAGACACATCTGCGCGAAGAAACGACGAGATTTTGTAGCAATCGGAGCGAAATTGTCAAACAAAGAGGGAGCATCGATTTTCGCTGCTTTCAGTGTGCATACGGCGAATGGGGGCCGTTTACCCTGAATGGTATGACCACATTCTGATGTTGACCGAGAAAATCCAGGCCACGAATGATGTCTGAACACAAGTTGGACAAGAGCGAGAGTTTGACACCTTCGTATCGCGTGCTTTTGTACAGCATGGTAGCACGAAGATGACCACCAGAAACGCAAGATAAATTCGTTGAAGCCATCGGGATAGCGCGCTTAAAGGATGTTATTGTCCAATCGTGCTTTAGTGCGATGTCAAAAGAAATTTAACTTTCGCAGCTACTAGTATCGGCAAGAGCATGAACTGGGATATTATTCACCATAACATCAATAATTGATTTGGAAAGTCCAATAGATGAAGAGATGTTGAAACTGGATGAGACACCAGGGTTCAACATCGATGTGATACGACTTAAATTCGGTTTGGATCGACACACTTTTTGGAAATGACCTTTCTTGCCGCAGGAATGACAGAAAGATTCACGAGCCGGGCATTTTGAACGAAAGTGCTTGCCGTTGCCACAGAAGAAGCAAGATAAGGCTGTGCTTGCAATCGCGTCATTAGAGTCAGTCTGAGAGATAAGGGCATCACGAACAGGAATCAAAAGTTCATCAGTTTTGCTAGATGCGGCACCACAGGGAACATGAGGAGACGAGTTGTGACTGTTGTTGAGCATGTTCAAGCAGACGTGCCTCGTCAAACGCTTGTTGAAGCTTGAGTGTGTTTTTTCTAGTGGTCGTTGGCGAACAGAATTAGACTGCAGGAATGTGTCGAATAATTGACCTGGTTCTTGTTTGGTAGTAGCCAGCACGTGGCGAGCAAGGACCTCATTTTTGGGTTTAATGTCTGGATGGCGTCTTCGTAAGTAGTACATTCACGAACATGTTGATAGACGACGTTTGAGAGTTCGATGTATGAGAGGAAATTCGTAAACGTTTCATGCCAATGGATCCACTGTTCTGAAGCAGGAGAGGATTGGGAGTTGGCTCTAAACCGATCTGGACGAAACAGTCGTTCCATTGTATTCTGTTAGAAGATTAAATTGTAATGCACTCGACTGATTGAGCCAGAAAGAGAGAATGAGGATTTCTGAATGATAGGCTCTACTCTTCTAACAATTTCAGTACATCAGCTAAAACATCAGGAAACAGGGTTAGTTTAATGGGTAGCAAGTAAACAACGTTAGTATATAACATCTGTGACCAAAGTTGTACGAACCGAAGCGTACGATAGCTGGTACTAGCCAGCCTGAGGTAAGTTTCCTAAGTGGTGTGGACTACCAGATATATCTTTTAATGTACTATGGGACCAACTGTTCATTTCTGTCCACTTGAACTGACAGTTGTGGGCTGCTATTTGGAACTGCTGCTGATGTTGACCATCCGGTCGATTCCATCGGATTTACACTGGGTACAGCAGTGAAGCATCAGTGCCAACACTGATGTTACTGTCTTTGATGATGACACTGCGTACAGGGCTTTCAGGTGGATGTAAGTGCAGCTCAGCGCAAACTATGTGGCATGACCCATTATGTGCCCGTATTTATCAGCTTATTTCGACGTGACAGACCAGTCTGGAAAAGCATGCCGTATAACAACTTTCGACCGGACATGCCTAAAAGTAAACGAACACCTGATGGCATTGGATTGTGACACGACTAGATTAAACAATGTGGACTCATTATAGGGGAGGGATGAGGGGCTATTGTATTTTAAACCCAACTTTATGGTTTGTTTCAACGTCCAATCTCTCCTCTCCCACAGATGATTTGTTGTGGTATGGTGCTCCACCCCATAGTGACACAGAAGCCCGACTGCACACTAGACACTTCCAATTGGAACAGTTATAGGACATCCGTGTTTACTCTGAATTGTTGGTCTTTTCTTGCATTAATAGATCTGGTTGGTGGGAGAGAAAGCCAAGGACGTACTATTCCACTTCTGTGACAAGTGCGACCTTCCTATCGTCATCTATGGCCGTCTGGTAAGCAAGCCGTCGTTCCTCTACCATGATTTGTCTCTAGTTGCCGTGCAAGCATGTGCTTTGTTATCAATGCGCTGTCAAATTGTCAAACAAATGTAGCAGGTAAGCGACATTTAACCGTCCGGTTTTTCAGGATGGCACTTATTTACGTTTTACATGGTTGTAGTCCGTTTAATCTACACTCAACCGTTTTAATGACCGAGTGGTTTTAGTTCTCCAGAATTCTGAGAGCGTGGCTATGAAGTGGATTGTGAGAAGTTCTCTGTCGGCGAAAAAACATGTAGGAAGCCCACCGTTTGACACCATTCTGGTAGCCAAGGGTGCCTAGATTTCAGTTACTCCGAACCGCGTAATCACGAATAAAGGTATATCGGTTGTCAATTCTGGTAGGTGACGGCTATACTTCTATTTTGTTAATGGCGAGAACTTAGGAAGGCTAGAGATCCGAATGCAGAATACCCAATGCGACTGCAGTTCTTCAGCGGATAGATATCGCATCCTAATAAGTTATTTATAAGCGTGGACTATCGATCAAGGTGATTGTAATGCGCTGAAACGCCAACCAGCGTTCAGTTTAATATGCGGTTTCCACTTACTATGTCGGACACCCATAGGAACCTAAGGTTGTGCACTGTTTTAAAATTGATCTTCGAAATCCACTTGATACAGAGTAAATTTGTATGCGGTCACGTGAGACAATGCACCGTATAAAGCCTGCATCCGGTTTCCTATCACCAGATTTCGGATGCAGTATACATATACTTACGCAGAATACGTGATTTAGTTGGAGTTGTCTGGGGATAGTTGGCTGATCATGCACTACGCTTCGCAGTTGCTTGCGATTCGTAGAAACAGGGAGAGTGGCTTTTTGTTATTCCCTGAGGGTTTCTCGCAAACGTAGGTCTACTGCATGGTCCATAGTCCGAGTTGAGTCGGGATCTCCTCGGCACTATCGTCATAACCTCGGTGTTGAATATCATCAATGTCCTGCAATCCATTACAAGGTTCAAGTGGTCAGTTCTGGCAATACCTCAATAGGGTTCAACTGTATCACTCTGAAGGGAACCCAACCTCGCCGTTTCGACTGTTGAGTTGTTCACAGGGAAGGGATTTATTTAATAGGAGTGGTGTAGTGTGGGTCATGTTGCACCTCATTGCTCAACTCAAGGCTAATATTTTGTTCCTACACAACCGTCCTCGGCGCCAGTGCCTTCTCTGATCCTAAATAACTGTCATGTTCAGATAATACTTATTCTTTCAAAATCTCATGTGTTTTCAGGTGCCAGAAGTCGGTGCAAAATATTGAGCGTTGCCTTGTTGGTGGCATTTTTATGTGTTTTGAAAGTGACAACTGTCGTCGCACCTATTTGAGTCAGCGTGATCTTCAGGCACATATAGACCATCGTCATCGTGTTGGGAGCACTGGCGGTTCCACGACTACGCCGGCAGCGCCGGGAGCAGTACAAGTAAAGACCTCTACTGCACAGAAAACCCAATCCAAAGTTTCGCCGGACGATTCAGGAAACCAGCCAATTCCAACTGGGTCCACGGTTCCAGTTTCATTATCAAATGATTCATTATCGCTCTTACAATCTTTACAACGATCATCAAATTTGGCACAGTGTGCCAGTGTCTCAGTTTCATCTGCTACATTGGGATTTACCACTGGAAATAAAAACGTTGGACTTCTACCTCTACCACCAACTTCAACTTCGACCTCCTTACCCCATCCACGTATCCCCATGAATGTGGCCCCACCAGTTCGACCCCCACCAACGTTAACCCCGTTTCCACAGATGATGCAGTTTTCAACCCCACCTCCTCCTTTGGGTCCCCGTGGGATCCCTCCTCCGTCTGTCATGAATCCTTCTATTCCGCCACCAGCGGTCCCAGCACCTCGCAGCCAGCCACCACCATTTAGTTCAACCAACGCTGTGGCAGCACTTGCAGCAGCCGCAGCCGCAATGAGTGGTACTCATCCAAAACCACCTGCCATGCAAGGTCGTTCAAATTCCTTGCTTTCTGCTCCTCTCTCAGTTGGATCTACTGGCCATTTACAGGTTAGCTTTTTTACAGAAGCCTGAGCAGGAGTCTGTTTGTATTCCATTTGTTACATAAAGTAATTCATATCTTCCGTTTAACTAGATTTTAGCGACCCAGATCATCGTGAATTAATTCATTAAAATTGTCCAATTGGCATTTTTGCCGAAATGATCTCATCTATATAGCATATCTTGAGTAGGGTCGCCTAAATTCCGTTCGAGACGGTATTATCATAAAATGTTTATCTGTCCAATCTGTTCTGCCGACGAGATTAGCTGATAGTGAACCCCTGCAAGCCAGAAATCGCGTAGGACTCATGTTTATGGTTGCGACTTCCGTAGGTAGCTTCTCAAACTTGACTGGAGCCGCTCAAAATGGAGCACTCACAGCTCCGATTCGAAGAGCAAATTACATGCGAATTACATGATTTCTAGTCGTCCTTATTATCTGTTCTTCTGCGGTTTATACGTGTCACTCATGAAAGTCGGAAACAGAAGACTTCTCTTGCTTCCATTGAACTGCTTGAGTCTGTGGATCGATAGAAGCCGATGTGGCTGTGGTTCATAGCCAGCTATGTGCACACACATTTTCAGAGGGTGAGGTTTATAGAGTTGCCTAACCTCTGAGAAAGCGGATGTTTCCCGTGGCTACGAACTAAAACGCCAACAATCGACCAGTTGGTTCCTCGTTACCATATTGGATCACAGACTTCACGAGTTACCCGTGGATAGTGCGTAGTGCATCTTGAACCAGCGTTGACAACTCACGAAGTCATATGTACGACTGACTGCTACCGACGGGAAAAGTGTCGAAATTGCTTCCTGAGGATTGTATCTGTTCATCACGCCAACTCCCCATGGAGATCCAGAAAGACATTGGTGCTTGTTAACTAGCACCCGCTCTTGCTGCGAATGCATCGTCATCCCATCTATATGGCCTGTCAAGTTGTTATGTCCCTGTGAGCAGATTTATCTGAAGTACTAATGTTGCTCGGGCTCTGATCTAAAACATGTGCCGTGTTCTCAGTCGGATGTGTGGTACACAAATGCTCAACACAGTGGTAGCAAGGTTGATCTTTCTGGATTATGTACATGAATCACAAACCATGATATCCAAAACCGTCTGCCTAATAAACCTCAGAATCAATCTTATTAGGTTGATTGAGGTCGTAGCTTGAACTTCCCACGATCATCAGACAGAATTCTCACGACTAATATCAGCTCACATGTTAAACACATGCTTCGCTGCGGAAATTACCCAGCTATACTAGAGGACGAGTGATTTTCACCGACCCTGGATTCGTTGCCTAGGTTTTTAAGCCTGCAAATGTTCCTAAGAGATTGGGATGTAAGCAACTCAGTGTACTGTTATGCGCTGTTATAGAGATTATTCCAAGGCGCGCAGTATTATTGACGGTCTGTTGCAAGCCGAGCGATTTGTTATGACGTTTAGGTTTATCCTTTAACATTAGGTGGGGAATAGTACAGTTGGAGGCGTGGAGACAAATTTTCCATAGATGTTGCTATAAGAAAGGTGGGATTGCATTCTGCAAGCTTGATAACAGGGATTTGATGCGACGGTCAGCAAGCTTGAAGGGATTTGATGCGACGGTCACCATGGAGGGGAGGTAGGAGAGGCACGCCCGAGAATGAAGTCATCTGGGTTTGACATCCATACGCTCTTTAGAGTTGCGATCTAGGTTGCTCTACCATTTGTTTTCTAGACAGGGACAGGTAAATAGTGTTCGTATAGAAACTCGCTTAGGCGCATATGCTCCATCACCAATATGGTTTGTATTGTAGGAGGTCGGTTTTTTCTGGATGGCAAATGGGACTAATTTTTAAGATGTTACTGTCATAAAGTATGTTTGACCTTTTACCAATAGATTATTGCATACTGCTAGCGTCATTGTTTTCCATGAATGACATTGCTGTGAGCTTTCTCTGAGATTACTTTTGGGGGACAGCCGTAGACGCGGCTACCTGGTCGGCTACCTGGGGCATCCTGTAACTTTGAACTCGTCCCCCTATTTTATCTATCCACACTCCTGATCAGCACATTGGACATGGGTGTTTTTTCAGAAAGCCCGCGAATTCCGGCAACTCAAAGGCATGCAGTGACGACCAATACTTCATCAGTTTCTAACTACTACTGGACCTCTAAATTACGGTCACCTCTAGCCACTTTCTGTTGCTTAGGCATGCCGCGGGATGTCCAACTTGGCTGCCTGAATTCGCGATGTTTGTACAAACTACTAGAAAAACCTCAGTAGCACGATTATGTTGAACAAGTATATCCTACCTACCATACACCCACCTGCTCGTTGCACCTTTGCATTACCTGCGTTTCACATCTTTGGATGGATGGCTTCTTGAGTCTAGATGAATAGTATATTAACAAAGTTTTAAAATCTGCAAACCTCCGTAATAGCTGACTGGCCCGGCGGGTTTTAATCGTAATCTGGACAGATAGACAGACGCTGGGTCTGGTGGGAACATCGTATCAGCAATGCTGAGGTAGGCTAAATGGTTTTAGGGAAAAGGGGCCTCCCACGACGGATCAGCTGTTCATGCTTCGCAGGTTACGTTGGTTAGAATATGCGACAGGACCGTTTTCCTCTCATGGCGATTTTTTCTTGGTTATATGATGCGTGGATGAGTCCAGGAGATGAACAGTCTGTGCTCTGGCAACGAATTATGAAAACAACCAGTGAACTCGGTCGGGTTGGCAAATGCCGACTTACTGGATGGGGATCCCGTTACCAAACTTTTCAGTAGTTAATGACTGGCAGGCATAGTTCAGTCATGTGGCCAGTGGCATCTGTCGCCTTCAATGCGCAGCTTCACAGTCTCCCGTTTCCTAAAAGCGATATACAATGTAAGCTAAGGGATTACGCCATCACTTCAAATGCTTGGCTCTATCTTCCACGCCCCCCCATTTTCAGTTAGCTGAAACAGCATCAGCTGGGACCAATGGTTTATATAGTTCCTAATGATGAACTGAACTGATAGGCTGACATCGAGAGATACCGTCCTTCGGAAGAACTCTATTTTAACTGATTCTCTGGGGTAGGGGAGACTCCCAGTAGAAAAGCATCTCTCAAAATCCACTTTTAGCTGGATCATTAAGATAATCCTACAAGAGGGACAAGACTGTTGATGCCGGTGGATGCGGTGGTTAATGCACACAGCGGTAAGACAAGGGTCCTGATTTGTTTGCCGCAAAATTGCGGTGTGGTGTTGTCCGACTTGTTTCTAAAAGCAGTGCCGTACGCACCGGAAACTTTTTTCAGAAGACTATTTTCTTCAAACGTGCACCTTCGTTGTTGTTTTTGCTTCCGACCTATCGTGTTTCCCCGCTTATTCATGGTCCTCGGATATGGGTAGCCTTCTGTGCTCCGTCTCACAAGCAATACGTTACTGCACAATTCTTATTGCGTATTTTTATTCAAGTTCTACCGATCAGTTCCCCACCGCAGACGCCACACATTGGTGCTTGACTTGACCCACCATGCAAACATGTTCATATCTCTTAGGCCAGAGTAGCGTAATTTGAGCGGTGTCCTCCGAACTCTGCATTGGTGTTGGATTCTCATTAAGACGACAACTGGGAGTAAGTGGTCGCACGATTTAAATTGTCACTATTATGCTGGAGTTGTGCTGAATGTTGAACCTGGGTTTTTCTACCTCTCTTCAGTGAGACTGATAGATGGTCTAAGTGACAGTAAATTCATCTCCGAATTTCACTTCCTTCTCTGGTGGTGTATATTGGTTACAATATTAGTGGACCCTAACGTAATTACATTTACCGACTAGCGAGTCAATCCTCATTTGAGGCAAGAAAGTCCAGTGGTTAGAGCGCGAATTTACTGACCGGTAGGTCAGTGATTCCAACCGGATATCTGCATCTTGATTACCCGTGTCTAGGTTTGGGCAACCTGACAGCCCTCGCGCTTCCTTCGGGTAGCATGGCAGCTAGGTACCAAGTGGGTGTTACAACTGGGGTATTGTTCGCCAATCGGTATTAACGGTCAAACAGGTCCCCTGACTGCTTACAACTATTCATGCGTTTCATCGTGGTAACCAATGCTGTCTTGTGTGATTCTCACGCTCCTCCCTGGGTTCGAACCCGGAACACATATTACGATGTGTTTCTGTATGTGTTGTTGAGTTTTAGCTGACGGGTAACAGTACATTTCACTAGTTTTCATATTCGCATGTCTTGTGTTTTTTCCGAGTCAATCCTGTTTGTGATTGTTAGCGTGTTTTCTATTTCAGCCGACCGGTTTGAATTTGTCGCTGCTTACTAACGCGCTGATTGGTGGAAGCACTACCTGGAGTCGAACGAACACAAACATTTCCAATGTCCGAACACCGTCGTCCACTCCGTCTAGACTTCCACAGTCGGGCCCTTCCGGCCCATTGAACATTGGAAGATTTCCATTCTAACTTACCAAATATGCATAGCTAAATTACCACTTGATAACCTTGCTGTTCTGCCATGTTTTTTCCCCCAACCAGTGTCTCTCAGGCAAAGAGGCCTTGTTACCGTGCTGTTGGGTAAAACAGCCTAAGAAGTTTCAAGCTGGTTCGTTGCTCAAGATGAGAGCTACTGAGTCGAACAACCATAATTCGACCGCTCATTTATAGGCCTGGGAATTCTGGTGGTATTTTGGCCTCTGTTTCTTTCGGGTTGCTTGTCACCGATGCATAAGAAGCATATTTCGACCTCACAGTTGTCTCTTGTAGTTCTAGATATGACTCAAATCTTAGCTAAGATGTGCATAATCACGGTCGGCTAAATTCATGTATATTGCCCAACTTAGGCTTCAGAGTAGGTCAGCTAAGAACCGAATTGATCAAACAGCTGAGCGGTATGTCCTGTCTCCAATAAAGCTCTAGAAAACATCTAAAACATTCCTAGAACAACGTCCGTCATCAGTTGTATTATGCTCCTAAGCCAAGGCCTCTGCAGTTTCTCTCTCTGGTCCAGATGAGGCTCTTTGTCCTGTCGCTATGAGCATAGGGTTGGGTTGGATCCCACCAGGTCTTCAGTAGCACTTGAAACTTTGGAACTCCGCCTATATTTTCCATGCGCCCTCCGATGACTTTATCGAACCACTGTGATGGAGGACAAACGAGAAAAGTTTCTGTCATTCCTGACTGTGAAAGATTTCCGCAGTTAGCTGTGCTGTGAAATATGTCTAGGACTCTTCTACGATTGTCCTTTGATTCGTTATTCCTCTATTATTTCGTCCCAAATTACGATGGCTTAGAGCCGTTAACAGCGACACAGAAAAGTGGTAGGCTCGAACCATTCATCCTCTTCGCAAGCACACATCTTTGCAGTTTGATTGCTATTATCTGTGAAATTCTACTGCTTGCCTTGCCTTCACTCCGGTAATAAGTTGAAGCAGGTTTTTTTGTGGGATAAGACTGTAGTTCACGAATACATCTGTTCGAAGTAGAGAGAGAGATCAAGAGTGTGTTTTGTCAGTTTCGTGGCCTGAAACTGTGACCTCGTGGCATCCACAATGATTGGAATTCACTTCCTTTATGTTCAACTATGCCACTGTCGGCGGTACAATACGTAAAGACGAGGGGTGTTCATAGGAAAGCCCTTGATTTTTTTCGCTGGACTGTTATCATCGTGTTGGGACAGCATCTGATCGAAGTTGATAGTGTTGACGGAATCAGAGTGGTCCCTTTCGAAGTGTACGCTGCCATTGCGCGATAGCATTCTTTTGGCAAACGGAGTGTACGCCTTTGCGTTCTGCTGTATAGTTACAGAGATAGTTCGTAGTGACATTTTTTGGTGAATTGGGTTTCTGCGTCATCGTAAACAAGCAACCGTTGCTTCCATGCGACGTTGGAGATGAAGATGCAGCCATTTTCTGGTAGAGGCTTGAAGTGAATGACGGGCATCGCCCATGCGTGTCGAATTTCGATATTCCAGTGCCAACCGGTTTTTTTCAGTTTAGACTTCACCTTCTCGGTGCTTTGGTACTTGGACAACATATGTATTGTCAAAATATTAGGGTGCTGTATTCCCAAACGATGTCCTCTGACAGGAACCTCATTCCAGCAAACCGATTACATAAAAGTCTTACCACCCCATTTAAATGATTGTAAACTAATACCAAGAAGGCACCATATGCCGTAACTAAACCTGAATTCCACAAGTTCACAAGCTGCAGCAAAAGGATAAACTATTTCTTGACTATAGGGTGAATATGTACTTGGAGGGGGCAGAGTTGATTAGGAGTGGACGATGTAATTGAAGTAAAACCCGATAGGAAAACGAGGGGTAAGTGGCACGTCCAGCAGAGCTTGGTCCAATAGATTGAATTCGTTACCAGCCGACAAGTTGTTTTTCTCCGCGTTCGATGAGGTATGATCGTCAACATCAATGTTGACGCTGATGCTTTACTGTCATACAGCCATAAAATTAATCTTATTGCATTTAAAACCTTATTGAAAAAAGGGAGAAATTGTGGTTGATGGAGGGGACATAGTGCTGGCCTATCAGAATCATTCTGGGGTACCTTCACCTTCAAGAGCTCAGTCATACAATCTGAAAAGAAACTAACAACACGAACACCACTGACATCGATCAACCGCCGTTCTGTGCAATGTCTCTAGCCAAACGCGGGAGGTATCACTGGGACCCCATCCCGGAAGGCGTGCATCGCAAACATCCAAACTCTTCGTAATCTCTTTCATACCCTTCTGCCATTCTGTTGGAGGCATGGAGAACAACACTTGTCTCCGGTGTCTCGGCATGCGTAGAACATGGCCGAGCCGTCGTAGTCGATAGCGCTGGATGTTTTCTGCACAACCCAATACCCGTTTGCTGATCATCTTGTCGCTAACCTCTTGATGCCATCCAAATCTGGCAGCGCTTATGAGGCATCGGTGCTAAAAAACCTGACAACGCTTTAGATCTGTCCGCAGTGACCACGTTTCGCAGCCATACAACAACGCAGCCCTTACTGTAGTGACCCTTAAGACTCAATGGTATGCCTTTCGACGCCACCGGTGATGCAAATTAGGAAACGTGCTTCGGACCTTTAAGATTTTTGCATTGACTTCATTAGGCACCTTTCCGTCAGAGCTAATACAACTACCGAAGTGTGTAAAATTCTCCACTACCTCCAGTGACTCGTTGAATTGTAATGGGTGTGTCCAGAGGTTGTGCGTTCTGAAGCTTGACTTCCACTCTGAAGGTGAAAGGCGGTGGTCAGTCTATTCAACAGGACTTGTGCTTCATCTTGGTCTTCAAAGGTGAGGGCGATGTTTGCGCACCCCATATCGATAAGGTTCTTATGAGCAACGATGTGAACACCGGGGCTTTGAAGATATTCGAGCGTTCGCCTCATTATTTCATCAATGACGAAAACCTTTGTGGTTACTAGATTCACCGCGAGTACCCTTTCTGAAAATAGGCACTATCGATTCAACCAAGTTGTCTGGGATGGCCTTTTTCTCCCAGGTAGACCCAAATACGCCAGACAGGTACTGGCTGAGAAACTCACCGCCATCACTGAACAGAGCAACTGGAAAGTCTTCAGCACCAGTAACACGGCGACGCTTGAGTAGAGATGTAGACTAGGAAACTCCTGAAGTTGAATGCGGCCTCTTATTCGCCGTCCACTTTTCGATTGAAGGCCAGGATTCCGGATTAGAGATAACAAGTGGCCAGCTGAATTGCTTTTCGAAATAATGCGCCCATCATCATCCTTGTCAGCTGTAAGAATCGCGTACTTATCGTACGGTGGCTGTAGCTGCCACAGTTTCGTTCACCGATGTAGTGAGGTGGGGCAGGTAGCTGCACATTAGAGGCGGGAAATGAGAAATAGGTGCAGCACTGTCAGTGGACTATTGATTGGGAGAATTGCTAAGAGGGGTGTGCATTGAAGGCAAAAACTTGGATGCACGAACGCCACTGAGGGCGCGACTGAGCCATGTCTGACAATGTCTAACCATTGATGTGGCCCGTCTCTTGGTCCCCATCCAGGAAGACGGTAATGACTAGCACAGCTGAGTTTGCTGGTAATGGCTTTCATACTTCGCTTCCAAGTCATTTTTTGACCGCCTCTGGCTAGTTTCCGCCCTTCACGTGGTTTTACGAGAGGAACCCTTTGAGCAAGTGTAAAATTCTCCACTACCTCCAGTGACTCGTTGAATTGTAATGGGTGTGTCCAGAGGTTGTGCGTTCTGAAGCTTGACTTCCACTCTGAAGGTGAAAGGCGGTGGTCAGTCTATTCAACAGGACTTGTGCTTCATCTTGGTCTTCAAAGGTGAGGGCGATGTTTGCGCACCCCATATCGATAAGGTTCTTATGAGCAACGATGTGAACACCGGGGCTTTGAAGATATTCGAGCGTTCGCCTCATTATTTCATCAATGACGAAAACCTTTGTGGTTACTAGATTCACCGCGAGTACCCTTTCTGAAAATAGGCACTATCGATTCAACCAAGTTGTCTGGGATGGCCTTTTTCTCCCAGGTAGACCCAAATACGCCAGACAGGTACTGGCTGAGAAACTCACCGCCATCACTGAACAGAGCAACTGGAAAGTCTTCAGCACCAGTAACACGGCGACGCTTGAGTAGAGATGTAGACTAGGAAACTCCTGAAGTTGAATGCGGCCTCTTATTCGCCGTCCACTTTTCGATTGAAGGCCAGGATTCCGGATTAGAGATAACAAGTGGCCAGCTGAATTGCTTTTCGAAATAATGCGCCCATCATCATCCTTGTCAGCTGTAAGAATCGCGTACTTATCGTACGGTGGCTGTAGCTGCCACAGTTTCGTTCACCGATGTAGTGAGGTGGGGCAGGTAGCTGCACATTAGAGGCGGGAAATGAGAAATAGGTGCAGCACTGTCAGTGGACTATTGATTGGGAGAATTGCTAAGAGGGGTGTGCATTGAAGGCAAAAACTTGGATGCACGAACGCCACTGAGGGCGCGACTGAGCCATGTCTGACAATGTCTAACCATTGATGTGGCCCGTCTCTTGGTCCCCATCCAGGAAGACGGTAATGACTAGCACAGCTGAGTTTGCTGGTAATGGCTTTCATACTTCGCTTCCAAGTCATTTTTTTGACCCCTCTGGCTAGTTTCCGCCCTTCACGTGGTTTTACGAAAGGAACCCTTTGAGCAAGTCGGCCGACTGATATACGCAGCACCTGGTCAAGCCAGCACAACCTATGTAGTGTGGTCAGTTCATCTATCGTGGATGAGTTATTCCTTCCGAATACCATTTAACGTGCTTGAGCGTTGCTGATCCGGTGTTCTCACCAGACCAGGGCAATGCTCTGAAGATATCGATGGTCAAACACTGAAAGCCTTTCGACGTCCTAAGCGCACAGCGGACAGGTTTCTGATCTGTATAGTAATACGGAGCGCACCTCAGCATTGTAAACTCTACCCTTAACGGATAAGCTGGTGTCACACCTATGCCACAGGTGACGCAGGTTCACCAAAGCTGCTCTGTCCTTCCCAATCCAGATGAAAGTATCTTTCGCGAGACCACCGGGACTGATTAGCTGCCCAGGTAAACAAATTTATCTACTACCTCAATCGGTTCATCCGCAAGCATGAGACTAGTGTTCGAACCCACTTAGTCTTGCAGTAGCTCTTTAAACTTTGCAGGTGTGAAGCACACGCCAAACCATGAAGCGAGATTATTTAGATTATGTAATGTGTCAGATCCGAGAAGGGCAATGTCGTCTGCATACTGTGAGCAGACGTCCCGGGAGCACTTCGACCCTACAGGCATCAATAGCTGGTAGTGAGACTTCCATGATCGTATCAATGACGAAGATGAAGGGGTAAGATGAAAGAGGACAGCCCTGCCTGACACCACTTGATGTGTGAGCTCAGGCGAGAGTTTCCCGTAAACCTTCACACGGCAGCGGGAGTTTACGTACAGCGCCTTAAGGAGCGTCAATAATTGACGCAGACACATACAATGCCTTCACAGACACTGCCATGGTGCCTGACGGTCCACAGAGTCAAAGGTAGCTTTCAGGTCGAGAAACAACCATTGTTGGTTTCTGGAAGCAGTGTCGCTGTTCCAGAATTTGTCGGAGGATGAAGATATGATCGATTCAACCTCTTGCAGGACGGAACCCAGCTTGGTTTTCACGGATCTGCCTCTCTCTGTGTTCAGTCAACCTTCGAAGGATAAGGCCAGAGAGCATCTTCGATGCCACAGCTAACAGGCTGATGCCACGGTGGTTTTCACACAGCGTCCGCGTACCTTTTTGAAGACGGGGATAACTGTCGACATGCCCCATTCTGCAAGCAACTCTTCGTTCCACATAGCACCAATAAGCTTTTTTCAGATGGGTCACCAGGGATTTTCTGCCTTCTTTGAAGAAGGCTGGATACGGACTGTCCGGTCCTGGTGCCTTCTCACGTTTCAGTACGGCTATTTCGTACCTTATTTCCTGTTCCGAAGGGTGATCAAGGTTTACATTGCAGTTGCCCGTATGCATTATCTCCACAGGCTTTTTCAGGAGGTCAGCAGAACTGTTCTCCGAACCGTTCGGCCCATCTTTCCAGTTGACGTTATTGCGAGTGAATTAATGAGCCATCTTTTTCACTTATCGTTTCGCTGACCGTTGCTTTCCTGGGGCCAGTCGATCGTATCAGTTGATAAAGGGCACGGCTGTTTCCCGTAGTAAAAGCCTTCTCCATATCCCGAGCTTTCGATGTCCACCAAAGCTCTTGGTGTTTGAGGGATTTGCGTGCGCCGTCGAACTCGTTGCCCGCTGGTATGGCTTTTCTGGCGTCGATCATGGATAACGACCTCGACGACATCCAGTAGTCTTGTGGGCGAGATGGCTTAAGTGGGTAGAGCGTGAAATTACTGACCGGAAGGTCCGTGGTTCGAGCCCGACCTCTGCCCCTCGACTTCCCCTGTCTAGGCTTGGGCAACCTGGCATTATCTCAGCCCTCGTACCTCCTTCGGGTTGCATGGAAGCTAGTTGCCGAAAGGATGTTACAGCTGGACGCTTTATTTATTTATATGTGGTCTAATTGGAGAAGTCAGACAGACAGCACTGAATGCCGCTAACATATCTCCTTTCACATTTTGCCACGATCCACCCACATCCTCACTGCCAGTGCAGTACTGGTTTACTGTGGAGAGTTGTTCGGCTAGCTCAGATCGGCACTGTCCAGTCATGATCGTTCTTTGAAGATAGTTTATTGGAATGCTTCTTGCTAATTTGTGAGGGCCTGAAGGGAAGCGAACTGTCTGGCTTGTACGCACCATGGCTTGATTGGAATCAAGTGTTGTGCGCCAGAAGGAACGGCAGTCTTGAATTGTGGTTCTCCACCGGTGGCTGATGGCCACGTGGTCCAACTGGGTACACGGCTGATTTGCAGCTGATGGCCGCCAGGTTACGCGATGCCAACGTTTATGTTGAAAGTCCGTACTTGCCAGAAACAGTTCATGGTTAACACACAGTGAAGGAGCCTATCTCCGTTGTCTGTGCGGCGAGCATAGACTTCAAATCGACCGCCCAAATGTGATTTCAATAAGCTCAGACGACTACTTGAGCATTCAAATCGCCTGCGAGGATCACAATGTCGGTGTTTTTGCCTGGCAAATGAGCTCGGTTAGCTCTCGATAGAAAGTATCCTTCTCCGCATCAGAGCTGAAGTCCGTTGGGGCATAAGCCGACACGACAAACAGGCACCGTTTTTTATGCCGGGAGGCATTGAGCTTGATTGAACTGGATAGCCTGACGGCGCAGAGACGACTGTTCACTGGGATCCAATCCAGCAAAGCGCATTCAGCTCTGGGGCTGAGTGCAACTCCCACGCCATATATTCTACGAGTCGTCGCTTCTGGGTCACCAGACACACGGAGGGAGAAGTGTGAAAGAGCTGAGTTCATCCTTGGTGTTCTGAGATGCAGAATCACGCTCGGGTATTGTATGCGTGTTTCGGAGACACAGCATACATCAATTTTAAGGGAGTACAAGGTTTCAGCAAGCATAGCCTGTTTGCCAATTTGCCATAGAGTACGGACGTTAAAAGCTCCTATATAGAAAGGATCTTGTGGATTAAGAAGGGTGTTGTTTTGTGTATTGTTAGTGGGCAGCAAGAAACATAAGGCCCTTCAGTCAGATAACTGACAGTCAAATGGCGCAGCGACGTTTGTTTGTATGTTAGGAAGGGATTGGAGAGGGACATCGGTGAACACCGAACTGTGCGGGCAAATGGTGCTTCCAGGTCGCTCAGGGCGAGGAAGAGGGTTTGGTTGAGGCGTCCCACCTTGAGCCTTTGACTCAAAAGTCTGACCCGCAAGGCAGTGGGAGGATTAGGTGTTTTGTTCGGGGACCCTGCCCGTAGCTTCTGACTCAATAGTGTGACCTGCTCGGCTGCAGAAAGTTGGCCTAACCCGAGGGCGCTGGCATTGGGGTATTACTGTCTCATTTTGTGATGCGACTGTACACAGCAATTTCCTTTTGCGCATCACCGGACTCTTTGGTTTAAAAGTACTTCTACCGTATTGGATAACGCGTCGGCGGTCACGGTTAACCGTTAGAGGATCGGAGTTTGCGGTTTTTGGGGCTGACCTTTTCTAACCCGTCCTTCCTCGGAGGGAAGCAGTGTCGCTGTTTCAATAAATATGGACATTTTGGTCGCCCGGGGAAAGCCCCTCACTGACTCCAATCAGTCAATCAATCAATCAATCAATCAGTTAACAAACCAGTCAGTCAATTTATCACCCAAGAGCCACGTGCCATAGGCACACTGGTTCCAGCTGATGCAGTTTCGACCACCGGAAGACGGGAAATTGGAACCTACAACCTAGTCTTGGAGGCGAAGGCATGTTCACTTTGTTCGGAAATCGGGTAGCTATGCGTTGAAGGCGATAACTTTGATGCACGAGCACCACTGACTGCGTGATTGCACAGAGGATAGTACAACTTTACCCCCAGACCGCCTCGTTGCACGATTACTCGTAGTACGGGGTCTAGCTGCTCTTGGTCTGACTTTGACCTTCCTGGCATGGTTGCACCTTGTGGAACGAAGTTCTAGCCAGTGTAGCCCGCGGAATCATTGCAGCACTCAAGCTCGACTACCACGTTAAGGTTGCAGCTTCAGGTCGGGAGACTGTCCAACGGTCCAAGCGTCCTGCCTCGCTGGATATCAGGGGCCATTTTGGTCCCTGATAATTTCGCTGACAAGAGGCTTCTGAGGACCGGTTGAATGAATCAAGTGGAACAACCTGCGGAGGTTTCCAGCATTTTTCGCCTCTTCCTTTTCTTCGGGATGTTGGATAAACCAACCATCACGGTCTGCACGAGCACTCAGTATCACCTGGCGTTGGATGATGTGCCGAGTGAAGTTGTGTTTGCGGCCATGGAGAATCTGTGACCGGGTCTCTAGCGAAGCAGCAATCCCGTTAGAGATCCACTGTTTGTGTGAGGATAGATGGGTCTTACCGCAAACAGAAGTTCCGGCTCTGAGTGGCGTTTTGGATATCTCTCACTAGCAGTCTTTGATATCGGACATCGGATCACCCGGCAGACATTCGAGAAGCCGGTTATGATAGTTTCGTTTGACTTCTGGGTCCGCTAGCTTAATATTGGCCAAGCGAGGTATGCGCGTTTTGCAAACGCGCGTTTGGAAAACGCAATAAAAAGCATCAGCGTACAACTACGTACTCGGATTCCGCGGCAGTTAATGATCGACCCTCGCCACCCGTAACTGAGAGCGATGTGGTTCATTTGGATTCGGGATTAGTTTACTGGTGGGCACCACGTCGTCAAACGATTTCCGCTGCTCCGGAAAGTGATGCGGAGAAGGATGGTGGGCAAGATGGCTCAGTGTTTAGAGCGCGAATTTACTTATCGGAAGGTCAGCAGTTCGAATCTGATCTCTGCCTCTCGAGTCCCCCTGTCTAGACTTGGTCAACCTGGCAGTATCCCAGCCCTCGTGCTTTCTTCGGGTGGCATGGCAGCTAGGCACCGAAAGGGTGCTACAACTGAACGATTATTATTATTTCATTATTACTGCAAAGGAACAGTCTGTGATCGACAGGCATCTGAATTAGGCGGTCTCCGTTGTCAACGTGTCTCGTTTCCGATCCAGGACAACAACCCAATCGGGTCTCCGCAGAGCTTAGTCTGCCTGCCTGGTCGTCAGTGTCACCAGCAATCACAATGATATCTAAGCTTTTAGGCAGTTGTAAAAGAACGCCTATATCTTCATGGGACCCAGACATAGACAGGAAGACTACTGGGGTCTTCGAACAAGGCCTTTGGCTTGGAAGCCTGATCACAAAACAGCGGTGTTTGGTGGAAAATGCAGGTATATTGTCATTTTTATAGAACAAGTCACCACACATGTTTCAACCCTCAACCTGAAGGGCTAGGAGACTGTGTTGGCTAGAGCTTAGATCGTTGACTAACCTGGTATGGATGAATGAGTGTCTCCCAAGTACCCCAGTATAGCTCAATCGGTCATACCACGGTGAGGTCCAGTCTCTTCGTGACGGGCTATGGGACGGATCTCTTCTTCTATGTTCTACAACAAATAGATTTGTTTGAAACTTTCCGGTTTCTTGAACCGGTCTGTCACCCTCACTTGCTGCAAAACGAAACACAGTCCTAGAAACTATCCCTAATTATACCGAACTAGGCTTTTCTTCATTCTTCTCCAGGCAACTTTCTTCCACTTTTACTCTCTTAATCTTCAGCTTTTCTTTTCTAAACCAGTCAGCAAGCAGTTATTGCACGCTTCACTTTGGTTTTGTACTACCATAGGATGGCGTACGAAACGCTCTTGACTTGCAATCGCGGACTCAGCCATACAGGTAAGGAATGGACGTCTGGATCGTTGGCCTGGATCCAATCAGCGTATGAACCAAATTTCAATCGTCAGCTCTCATTAAACTTCGGATTGGATGATTCACTTCGAAGTTTCGTGAGTTAGGTAATCTACCAAAATCCATGGGTGTATCTTCCTAAGTCAGCTCCTTTCTTCGATGTGGGCACCGCAGAAAGCATTCTGCAACAGTACAGTATGTAGAAAACAGTCATCCGTTCTATAAACATAATGCACTACTTGAAAATCTGGTGAAAACTCGACAGCCGACGACCGGTTTCACCCTTCTTTGGGCTCATCAGGTAGGCGCAGTCCCCGAGTTTCCGTCTACATTATGTTCCACTTGAACCCAACTCGCACAAAATTCGACTGATACACTCATGTATACACTAATTCGGTTTTCACGGACTACTTACCTGGAACCCAGCTGAATTCCTATTTTGTACTGTTCTGAATGTCTTATGCTTCATTTGGTACGATATGTTGGATTTATACTGGACAAACCCCGCAAAAACGGTGCACACCCAAGGACGACAAGAAATTAGGCAATAGCTCTCCAAGAGTTTGAAATTGCCTTCGGAGACATGATGTACGCGAGCAAAAGAGGTCTAAGATACATGGACGACTGTCATCGTTTCTTTACCCAATGGGCCTCGATCTACGCATATTATCGAAACCATTCATGATCTCATTTGACCGCTCATTGCTGACGGTGAACGTTTTACCGGTCCATAGAAAGAACAAGTTGAGCCCCAGCACGTTCTTCAGCTATCGCATTCTCTGCAGACGCCTACCGAGTATGCCCCTTCGTGTGCTCTGTTCCGTCATCCAGTTGAAGCTAGTTTCTTTGAGGCTGTCCGAACTGTTGCAAGTGGGGGTGACATGCTGTAAGATCAACTGACGGGTCTGTATTTCAATGTTTGGAACAAAGAATATTCTGACCGACAAGTTAGTCGAAATTCTCTATAATTCCAGTACATGGGAAGGAGCCAACGCCCAGTTTTCAGCTGAAAGTTATTTCTGTAAGAGAAGATCTGTACTGAAGAGCTGGGAATCAATATGAAAGTGTTTAATACTTATTGGAAACAATCAGTATTGGGTATCCCAATCAACACGACATGTCCTGGTGAAGCTCACAATAGTCTCATCGTCTTTTATATTTTCAGGTAAATATCCTGGTGGAGGACAGTCATAGACCCGGAGTTCGATTCCTAGTACGGTTGATATAGACTGCCAATGAGCTCCACTAAATCGAGTCCAATACTGCCCCCCCCCTCTGGTATGGTCTAACGGGAAGATTGCACCAGGAGAAGAGGTGGACTGTTCAGACGAGAGTGATGGGGGTGCAAAATCTGGGATCTTTCTACTGAAAAGTTCTTTTAATGGTTGCAGATTGTTCGAATTTCCCGTTGTAACACTTGAGGTGATGGCACCAAGTTTAATTGATTTTCATAGTGCGGAGACAATTAGCTGTCTATGATTTTCTAAAATTTTTGTTGCAGTTTGGATACTTTACTCATGTGAATGACTATTTTGCACCAGTCGAGCTAATCTACTGGCCTAATCCCTCACACTACAATTGTGAAGTCCCAAAGCCGCGAAAAAAACTTGAAACGACGTAGCTTTACAAAAGCTTCTGTTTACTCACAATCGAAAAAACGATGGGTTAGCAACAAACGAACATTTGATAGTTTGTTTAGCTAAGTGTCAAAAATTACTTTGACAGAAGTGTTGTTGACATGGTTCACTGTGTTCCCCCTGTCAAGGGCGTTGCTAAGGCGATCTCCATCAATCAGGGTGTGATGTTTTTTGTCAGGATCGACAGGTCGAACCTTGTCGTGCAGCTTTTAGGGCATGAAAACCTCTGCTTTTAAACCAGGGTTAGTTTTCAGAGAAGAAAGTCGGTCTTTTTGAGTGGTGTTTGAATTCTGCATTGAAAAACATGAAAACTGTCAGGAAAACATTGTAGCTTAGCTGAAAATACCTCGAATTCGGAGGTTACACATCTGTAACATGGGTCGGGTTAAAAATAAAAAAATGAACGGAAGCAATAATTTTTAAGTTATCGGACCGCTTCCTTTGCGTTGAAACGGTTTTGTCATTCTCAAGGTGCATTAGGGAACTAAATGTGTGAAATTAAAGGCTGAGTTCGTTTGGTTGGTCTCCTCTAATTTAGGAAAAGTACGGGTTTTTACACTCATAGGTGGCTAGGTATTTTCGTCAAATATCAAGCCTACACTGGATGAAGCCAATGTTCTATCAACACATACAGAATCTACCGAGCCCACTCATATTGCAGCTACGGCGAGTGTGAACAATGAGGTAGCAAGGCGTAGCGAAAGTCAATTCGAGTTCCCAGGTCACAACGCCGGATTGTGCGCAGGAATCTACGCTTCGAGCATGTAATGGCGACCCTGTTTTATGTTTGATCTTCCACTACTCTTCCTCATTTGATTTCAGATTCACACGTGAACTTCACTGATAGTTAACTAGGACTTTTCACGCGACATGACCACAGTTGTTTGTCTGTCAGCCGGGCCTACAGACGGCTACTTTTGCGTAAGTCGTAAAACACTAACAAACGACCCTCCTGGGACAAATTCTTTGTCTGGATCGTATTTAGGTGAATTGAGGGATTCCTCGTAAGTCAATAACCGTTTGGAACTTCATTGATTGTGGCGCACACGTTATCGTTCCATTTAGGAAAGTATGTTGAATCGGGACAAATGGTCCCAATACACAGAGGATCTGTGTATATACAATAGAAAGTTGAAATTTGAGAAAACACCCTAAAAAGCCGGACTTACTCTGTTGGATTATCCAATCATTTTTGTAAACCTATCTCTGCAGCTCCGACATAACCTTTAAGGGATCTAATGTAGGTTATGGTGCAGATTTTTCCTGATGGTTCATGAATGCCTTCCATCGTATAGACGGATTACCGTGGTACTGTAAATCCGTCTGCTTACAATGTACGTTCAACGATGTGCAGTCTGCTCTAATCTAATGTAACCAAATATCGCTTAATTAACGTCGTACTGGAAGGATAGACTACTGTGATAAAGCCTTACATGCAAACATCTAATCATTTTTGTTACTCGGGAAAATGGAGATATTCACAAATTCTAACTTGAATGCAACTGTCTGATACAATGCTCGATGTAGAGTAAAGATTTCCTAACGAACGCGAAGTATTTACTTTGTTATTTGCTCGTACGGTCGCCCAAAGTTGATCACCTCTGTAACGGATACTATATGGTTTGTCTTACAGCAGACGACTGTTTGCGGAGACCGCGAACTACTCGCATCAACAGTTTTAATTGGTCGTTTGGATCTAAAGGTTGTCGGATCGAAATGTACATATAGCTCTCATGGGATTCCTTGAAAAAAACAGGTCCACGCAGGAAGTTCTGTGGCCTTGTAAGTCCTCCTGATTTCTGTGATGACAGGCTCGTTGTGTAGTGCCAACCTTTTTCGCGGCAGCACTGTGATTTCCATTGATGAGCGAATTATTACTTCCAGAGGGTGGGGCCCGAAGCTGCTTAGTGCATAGGGCGTGAGCCTGCTGACCAGAATAGCTGTGGTCCGAACCCAACTTAGGCATCTCGACTGCTCCTTGGGCAACCTGGCAGTATCTCAGCCCTTCTGCTTCTTCCAAGTGGTATGACAGCCAGGAGCCTAAAAGGTATTACAGCAAAACGATCATTGTTTTCCATTTATTTTTCCATTGGATTGAGGCGTCTGGTTTTGTCCAATTTCGTGCGATTTCTCCCTACCCAGGAGATCGCGATCTCCGGATTCTCGATATCTACTGGCTCCTATTTTTCGGTGATTTAGTGACATTGCCTAACCTCTTCTTACAGTCTTGATCATTGGACTGGGCCGCTTTGAAGATTACCACAGCCCACAGGCATTGAGTTTACCTTTGCCGTTCCACCTCTGTGGGGCAGTTAAAGACAGGATCTGAGTTGACAGACCTGAGTTTATTATTTATCTAAGTTGGTACTTAGGAGAAGTTCCACCAGGTACAAGCTGGAACTGATCAGGTGTGATCCAGTGGTGTTTTCTCAAAATGACCACCGTCGTCTTCTTTTTTGAAATCCTCTTGTTCCTTTGTATGTTAGTGAACTTGTCAGTAATCGTCATCCATCAAACGCAATTATTTAGGCTCATCTGCCTGTGATCTTAGAATGTGCACGCAGTGACATCGTGTCGATCGTAGGAGACATTCTCCACTATTTCATACAAATCATACAAGTAGACAGGTTTTGATCTTTTTTTGTGGGGAAAGGAACGGCACAGAAAATTCCATAATAAAGAAATGTATGGGTTGGGTTTTGTCGCGGTCCGCTTTCCAAACAAAATACTATCGACAGGCAATACAAATGGTTTCATTTAAAAGATAGAAAGCGTGAGTAAAAATCTCTATATGTTCCTAGCCATTGCATGCAGCACACTGTATCGCCCTGTAACCATCTTTTACTGCTTTGATATACTTTCATTTACACCTAACAGGTTATGTCCTACTGATCAATGCCGTCGCAGCCGCTTCTTGAGATATGTAGTTGTGATGCTTACCTTCATCCATTCACCACTTTCTTCGGCTCGAGAACTTGAAAGCATGTATTGGTCAGCATGTTCCCAGTTTGTCTCTTTCCGTACCAAGTTTCGAAATAATAACATTATTGAGGACACAACTCAGTCGATTGTCCCTTATGGACCAACAACCGAGGGGTCAGCAATGGATGGACTAGATTTCCTACTTTGCCCCTTGCTTTCTGATCATGTGTGATCAACACTTCCGTTAGTCCAGTATCATCTTATTCAGCCCAAGAGGTGTGTGTTTACTCTAACCAATGTTGACTTTCTTTGCTGTCACGAAAGAACTGAAGAAACGAAAGGACATCATCGCGTAGATTGTTATTCAGAGGTCGACCGGAAGCAAATAGAGTTCGAACAGTAGAGATGCCCGTAACGCATCGTTTTCTGCGTCCAAATGGATTGATTAAAATATTGAAATCATCTGTGCACAAACGTTTTGCATACTCGGATAAGTTTTGGCCAGTCTCACAATCAACTTATGAGATTTAGTTTGATGGCACCTCTGGCTTCGTTAAACCGGTGGCTAAATTGTTGGTTCTCTCTGTCTGTGAACCTATCACAGTGTGAACTGACAGAGAAGTGCTGGAAGGTACTTCAAAAAAACCAACTGACCTTGTGATCATCGAGACAGGTTTACAGAAGTATGCAGTTTGGTTCCATGCTTCCAACAGACTATGACGTCAGACCAACGAGCCGTGTTACCAAACACAGAGGCCTCAAATACCGAGAAATAGACCGGATTTTAGAATGAGATATCGTCGTCTGTATTGCTTCTGGTAACAATGGCTCACACCGCAAGCACATTCATTCCTCTTCACTGTTTGGCCATTCACCATTGGTATGCACATGAAAGTGAGTTGAACGTTCCTAAGGTGATTTGAACAAGTTATTACATACCTGGAGGCCTTTACCAAAAAGCTGTATTTTTGAACTGCAGACTTGATATGTATCATAGTACGACGATTATATGTTTCGGTCAATGGTTCCAACACAGGTCACTGTGGACTTTCTCGTCCTCTCGCCCAGGTGTACTTGACCGATTAATGTTGCAGTGAGGCCAAACAGTGAACCGATACGTTGTAAACCGAGGGCGAGGTGGCTTAAGTGATTAGAGCGCGAATTTACTGACGGAAGATCCGTGTTTCGAACCCGACCTCTGCCTTTTGACTCCCTGTCCAGGTTTGGGCAGTAACCTAGCCCTTGTACTTCATTTGGGTGGCATGGCAGCTAGGCACCGAAAGGTTGTTACAGCTGAATGGTTATTTTTTATCTAAACCGAGGTACAGCTGCCTCTGTCGTGAAGCGCCCGAGTCGTCTTGGTCTGTCCTGTGTGCAATTAACTGAACAGTTGCTGAACTGAGCCGATTAGATCTGTGGTTACTAGCTATACATCTGTCACAGATGATATGTCGATGACTACGTGTGTCCATGAAATGCAATCTGGAATTACAGAACCTTGGAAAGGTAAGGTTCAACACAATGGGTGTTTGTTTTCACCCGTCGGGCTCCAGTGACTCAAGTGAACAATGAGTCTAGGTATCCGACCTCACCTCCTACGGTCGGTGATTGGGTTGGTGACTATGGTCATTACACTCGGCGACTCAACTGGCTATGTTTGCTTCATGCCGTATCTGTTAGGTGTATTCTTGCTATCTTATCTCAAATTGAATATTCTGCTAAGATATGTTAATCAGAGGCGCCTAACAACTTGGGTTCGAACGATCAATCAAAGTTTATGATGGACATCAGTGCTATTCTTCAGTCTCCGACATTCGAGTATGGCCCACTAATGAGGGTCATTCGTGGCAAATCAGGCTACTTTAGCTCTTAACCTGCTCTGTTGCCCGAAGGCATTTTCCATACCTATGGAGGGTAAGACAGAATACTGCCAAGCGCATCATGGAATGCGGAATGAAATTAAACTAATCACCTCTTGAATTGCTGGGACTCGAAAATTTGTAAACATCGTCCGGCTCCGCAGATGAAGCGATCTGACTAGTATTGCTTGAACTAACTGCAGAAGTGTAAGCAGATTTTCGCTATCGCTTGGGGACGATCGAGGTGACAGGTAGTTGCTACGGTCGATTGGCTCACCAGTGAAGATCGTAAAATTAGTTCGGCTCTTGCGATTCCTTGGTGCATGAGGCAATACTAACTTCTCACGTTGTGGACTTACTGGTTAGATGTGGCGTTATATGGAAGAATAAAAAGGAAGTCTATTGTGACATGGGTCGGCTTGGTCAGATAAAGTCCACGACAGACCAGAAAAATAAAAGATGCAACCGGCGTTCCACATGGATTATCCGGTAATGTGAGTAGGTTTGACATTTCTCAGTTGAGATTTCGTGCTACGAGTTGTGAACCAGAGAAGTACTGTTTCTTCCTTACTGGAAATTGTCAACAGTGCGCATTTAACGAAGCTTGGAAGGTTTCAAATCCACAACCTCTGGTAGCTTGAACGTATAACTTTTTGGTTACGACCAGCTGACCCGAAGCGTGACTATCTTGCACTTAGACAGGTAACAGCACTGTGTTAACTTGCTATGGAATGGTCCTTTGATCGGAAATTAAGTAGTGGGTAGACGCGGCCTCTAGTTTTACACGATGTAGCTCAAATATAGATTTTCAGCCAGCTTCGAAAAGTGGAGGGCACTCTGTTTTATTGAAATAAGGTAAATACGTGAAGGCAACCGGTGGTAAAAAGCCATTGGAACCCAGAAGAAAGGAAACTAGATGAATAATATGCCAGTAATAATAAGAGTGGAAATTTTTGGGTAAACGATAAACTAAGTGAGCTTTAACTGATTTAATGATAATGCAAGAGCTGGCCTCGAGATTTTGCCAAAAATTCCTTTAAACATGAGTTCCATGTAATGAGTGAGTGACCACGAGTGCTCCTCCTAGTAAACAATCGGAGGTAGCAAAACTATATTTTTGAGGGGAAAGTCCATAGAGTAATCAGCGAACAATCTCTATAAGGAGGGAGGGGAATGATATGATGGCTTTGAAAGGACAAAAGCAAGTCTCGGGTGTAAAATATTATACGAACCACGTTCGCTTGCTCGAGGTAATCCAGAGTGTAACGTGAATTTGGAGTCGACGAAGCTGGCACAGATCGTCTATAGAAACATTTTACTGGAGATGCTATGATAAATCTAGCTGTTGAAATCAACGCCTCCATCGCTGAGTTGATAGCTCTGTTCTGTGCAAAAAAGTGCAATACTTTTTCGGAATGCCTGTAATAGGGCGAGGTTTCCATTTTCTTGTTTTTACCGAAGTGATTTCTGAGCTGAATTCTTGGGGTTACTGATGGCGAATCAGCAAACAGCACTCTTGCTGTTGTCTACCGAGAGCCTGGTGAGAATAACTTTAAAATTAGTAATAATGATGCTCATGGAGATTATGTTGTGGGCCATAGTCGCTTTTAAATAGTTGTGTATCACAGATCTGGGACGTGTTGTGTTGATGCGTGCGTCAGCATCGGTGCAACGTGTACTGAATTTGGCTTCAGTGAAGGGGCTACTTCGAGCAACGCTTGCATGAATGACTCATCGAGTTGAGTCAAAATTTGGCACTTACATTTCAGAGTCCACTACATTCTATGTAGTCTTGTATTTAGTTCACTGATCAACCGATTGAACCTGTACAAGTTTTGATTCCTACAAGTGTCATTTATAGAAAGAAAATTCTATGAATCTTTGTCGTAAAACAGTCATACCTAGGGTTCATGGAAGACGACTTTGTCCATCGGTGGCATTCAACCGCATCACCCTGACACTAAAAATCCCATGTTGGAATAAAGCAAGAAGTAAGCGGTGTACAAAAGGAGTGGGACTGTGAGAGCAGCTTGTTCGAGGAATACAATCTGGTCTATTGCGGAGAGAAATAGCAATTCTATCAAAAGACTGTTTGTATACGTAGTCATACGGGTT
Organism: Opisthorchis viverrini; assembly: GCF_000715545.1. NCBI lineage: Eukaryota > Metazoa > Platyhelminthes > Trematoda > Opisthorchiida > Opisthorchiidae > Opisthorchis > Opisthorchis viverrini. The sequence continues at coordinate 313,675 of NW_008752057.1, read as the reverse complement.
TTCTCCGTCTGAAGTTGTTCAGTACACTTACTGGTTAGACGCAGCAGAATGCAAACTTGCCGAGTGAAAGCTTTAGGAAACAAAGCTGGTCGGAAGTAGAGCTTCATTACTGGGAGGTGCGGCTGAACAGTAAGCTTAATCACAGCCTACTGGGAGCAGTATTTTTGACGTTTGATGGTTTGACAGAAACACTCTGTAGTGGTGCGAACTAAACGTTTGGTGTACATGAGAAGAACGCTGCTTGCTCCTGTAGCTAAGTCCAGAGCAGGTAGGTGCTCGGTGTACCCAAACTGGGAGCGATCTACAGGGAGGTTTAAGCCACATTCATTGAGCGCTGAGGTATAACTGATTAGGTCTTGCTTGACAAGTTCATAGGGAATCACAATCCTATGATGACAAAGAGAAACGCTATTTGATTTGAAAGTGAAGGTGATGCAAATACGCAGACCACTTATTCCAATGAGCTCGAAGAAGGTCAAAACAGCTGGTAGAGTGTCAGTGAGCCCTCATCAATTTTATGAATATTGTTGTTTCGACGCCTTCAAAATCGCTCCAGATAAAACATAGAGAAGGTGTTATGTGACACATTTGACTAGTAGACTTCGTCAACGAAAGACCTTAACTTACTAATCATAAGCAATCGTTCTGCTGTAACATTCTTTCGGTGCGCAGCTGTCATGCCACCAGAAGGAAGCACGAAGGCTTGGATACTTCCAGGTTGCCCAAGTCTGGAGAGGGGAAGTCGAAAGGCAAAGGTCGGGTTCGAACCACGGACCTTCCGGCCAGTAAATTTGCGCTCTAACGACTGAGCCATACCATCCCAACTTTCATCTTAACTTGCAACACGTTATTTTGGGCAGCTATGTCAAAAGAACATAAAAAATAAAAGTATCAGACACCAGACACCTGGGGCTACTTACAGTTAAAACTTATTTGTCCAGTTCCGGAAACCGGTCTTACAAAATCGTTGCATTGCAAGTTGTGGGATTTAGTTTAGTCCTACCCTCTCTCCCAGAATCCTCAGACATCAGGTCAGCGTTTCAGTGTGCACGAAAAGTTGTAATCCATCCATCGCTATCATTCATATAGTGTGAGCTTGATTACTCTTGTCATTTTCCATCAAAGCTCAATGAAGTAAAGGCGATCTCCAGTGAGATGGATCTTAATTGTCGCAGATCACACTTCGCAGGAGCGACCGTATTTGGTTTACACCCAGGAGCTTGTTTCAGCGGATAAGTCTGACCCAAAATACACTACACCTAAGAAGGGGCCATTTGAATCAGTCTCTCAAGGGAACCATTCATCCCTCATCTTGATTAGGTAACTACAAATTGTGGGTCTAGGACTCGGATCGTTGGCATTTTTTGTGTTTCTGACGCCAGAACGGAAACAGGTTTGTAACAAATACATATTGTGAACACTGATAGCACTCATTCATAAGAATTGACTTTTGTAGACAGTCTACGGTGCACAGTTTCGTCAAAAGAAATAGCTGATCCTCAAAAACTGATTTCCAGGTATCTGTAAAGCCTGAGTAATTCAGTACCACATATGTTATACCGGGTATTTCACCCTCACAAAATAATGTATCACCCGACCTCTGGGTAAGTAGCTTCTATTACTTGTGCATAACGCAAGATGCTCTGGTGCATACAAAGAACTGGGGTCCATATTCAGCACAATCATACCAGTGGAGACATGTGCTTTGTACACAATGTGGAACCAATCTGGGAGCAAAAGCTTTTGAATTTCCCGAGAAAATCACTACTTGTCCGAGGATTTCCCAAGGGTTTGACCTTATCTTCAACAGAACCGGGTTTTGTATTTGTCCAAGCTGGGTAAAGTTGAATTTATTGGTCGGTCTATTGCTCAGTGGCACACTGTCCCCTACTGTCTATTCATTACGTATCAGTGGAGGAGGGGGCGAAACGGCCCAAGTGGTTGCAGCGCGAACTTACTAACCGGAAGGTCCGTGGTTCGACCCCGACCTCTGCCCCCCGACTTCCTCTGTCTAAGCTTGGGCAACCTGGCAGCGTCCCAGCCCTCGTGCTTCCTTCGGGTGGCATGGAAGCTAGGCACCGACTGGGTGTCACAGCTAAACGAACGTATCAGTGGCTCTCTTATCTCGTTATAATCAAACATCAGCATCAGCACCAATTTATCAGCCTAGTCATACTGTTCAAATGAACAAGACTCCGGATACTCGAGCTTTGCTTCATAAAGCTGCTAAAGTTTCTAGTTGGCAAATGTTAGGACTAACCGAACGCTTCGCTATTCACTGTCGTCAAGCCATTTGTCTTCTAGTTTCTCCATATGTTCAAAAACATGTTTAGAAGAAAAAAATACTCCTCAAATTGAAAACCCTTGTTGTTGCAACCCATTCTACAATACTGATATGTAACCTGGCCCATTCGCTCCGGTAGCAGAACGTACTTCCTCCACCCCACACGCCTCTCCGTGTTACGGCCGAATCTGTTGTCAAAATGGAGGGACAAGCCATTCATTTAATTGGAAGCAAGGGACCTTGGTAGTATAGTTTCTACGGGGCCCGTCCACCAGGTAGGTGGTTCACCCCCAAGCGTAAGAGCGAGAGAAAAAACGTTTTGCATATGTTACTCCATGTTTTAACACTGATGTACAGTGACCCACCCCGTTATCAAGTTTCGGGGAGTAAAGGTGGAGCAAATACTTTAAAGTTTTGTTAAATTCAATCATATCCCTTTTACAATAGTAGGTTCTATCTTGGACACGCGAAACTGCAATATGTTCTGCTGTAACACGTTGTATGGTAAGCGAGTCGGGACAATCGCAAATGGTAATTCTGGAGATTGTATCAAGAAACAACCAAAGATGAACAAGTCTTTTGTGTTAGTGACCTTAGAGGAAATTCTACACAAATATTCTACATAATCTGAACGTACAAACTGAATACTTACGTTCGATTTGTCATATCCTGAAGAGCTTTTGTGTAGAAATCCACAAATCTAAAAATGGATTTTCAGTTATATCATTTTGGAGACAAACTTTTCCTAATTTTTGCAGTTTTGTGACACTCGGATTCGAAAAGGCTAAGCACTTTTCAGATTTACCAGTGTTGTTTACCCAGACAGATTAGACGTCTACTGCTGTGGATTTTTTCCAGTCACTCATAGTTGCTAATTATCCGGTGCTTTAAGTTCCGTTTAACTGTAAATCACGTAGGTTGCCTCTACGTGAAGTGCTTCTTGATTCTGAGCAATTAATTTTGAAATCATTTTTAAAAAGCTAAACTGAGAAGATCTTTCTTTACCTTTGGCTATAGTTACTGTGACCGTCATTGTGGAACAAATTTATTGATTTGTTCAAATGAGGAAATTACGAGGTTTCATTAGTTCGAGTTGCGCACAATATCTGAAGAAGCTTACCAGTTCCAGCTTTTCCACACTGTTAATAAATTTTGGGGTTCATGGCTTCCTGAAAGACGTATTTTCGTGGAGCACACGTCCACGTTATATCGCCAAGCAGGCAGAACCCGTAAACTATAACCGTGGGGAAAGTGGTTTTGGCGGGCAAACTGTAAACGCCAACATGATAAGTAGTCTTGTTATATGTAGTGATTTACGACGTGGCCGAGGAACTGAAGGATCTAACACATCTGCCTGCCTACCGCCCAGAAGAATCTCCCTGTATTTTTTCGCCCCAGAAATGTAAAGAGTTACTTCTACCACCTACTGAGGAAGATTTAACAGTTCCACTAGATTTTTATGGACGACTTTAGTATAAAGGTTGTTTTACCCGTCAGTCTTTTTACGTCAATAGTAAAAAAACTGGAAAAACTTTTAGCAAAATACACTCATTTGCAAACATATTTGGTTTTCCGGGAGACTCATATGGAATTGAGCTGAACCTGTCGATTATGATGATTCTTTGACTAAAAGAGAGAGAGAAGAGAGAAAGCGTTTCGACATCTATTTTGTACCCTTAATACAGCTAACGAATGGTAACTCACTATGGGTTATAACGCAAGGACCTTGAAATAGAGTACTTGAGTGGAAGTAAGCTGTATTTTGGCCGTATTTTATCAAAGAACGAAATACTTGTGTACATACAAACCCAATCCAATAGTAGCTATCTGTGTGTCAGGAAATGCGAAATGTAAATGAACAATAAGGAACGGACAGAATCTGAACATAGAATGGGTGAAAAAAGTTTTGCTAGCAAAAGTGGACCACGAGGACAGTAGATAGCCATAGAATGTGTGTCACGAGGTTCGATTTTGTTCCCAGTCTCTCCAACCCCAGCTGGTCATTATCCTTTGGTCTCCATCCTGAAAGTTGTGTCAATCGAATGAAACAAAGTTGGGCACTGATAACTTTTATGCTTTTCCGCCAAGTCTGAAATCGACGAGTCAGTGGTTGTCTCGGGTCATATCCAGTGTGTTCAGGGAACTTTTAGTGGTGGACGGTACTGAAATTTACTGCTCAGAATATCGCCAGCGCAGTGCAGTTCAACCACCTTCAAGATGCAGCTCAGGAGTGGTCACTAGTCTCCCGTCAAAATGAAATGACGCAAAGTGTATCATCATGAATACGTTGATGTATGTTTGTGTACTCAAACATGAACTTGGCTATGAGGACATGATATAGTCTTTGATCATTCTTCAGGTGAAGATTCTATCTTCCCAGTTTGTGGAAGTACCTCCCATTCGCGTCGTTTTGACTTAATCCCAAATAGCAGACGCAAAAGCGTTCTCTATTCCCAATTCCAACTCACCCTTTAGGCTTAGATACACCGGACACAATATGCGTTTAATAATAGCCTAGGTCTGTCACCTATGGGCTAAAAGTCAGCCAGACAAGGTTTATAGCAGAATTACGGCTGATAAAACCTTCTTGTCAACACATTCCCGGTTTCTGTCTTCTTTTACTCATTAGGTTGACGTGGTAGTCTTGTTACAACCGATCCCTACTTGATCACCAAAATGCACGTAATTGGAGTTATACGCGTTAGGAAACTGACTAGCTATTACCAGAAGAGTCACCTTTTATAGTAGTCCCAACTAGGCTTTCTGCACAGAAAAATATATATCCGGGATATCAAAGTACTTTACTTCATCCAAAACTACCTGTTAAACTGGTGTTGAGTTTGTATTTGGTGATATCCGTAGTGTGGTTGGTGTTCTGTTACGAAATTTATTGTGTTAGTCCTGCCTCTGAACCCCATAGCCTGGATCCAGGCAAAAGACCTACCGATGTGAATACCCCATATAGTTGTACGATTGCTTACAAGTGTCGAACATACCTAAAGTTTCGTCGTGGGTGAATAACTCATGTGTACTGGATACACAGGTGTCCGCCCTTTGCATGGATGACAAAAGCCTTACCACAATAGGCAACACAGCAGGTGATAAGTCTTTTTCCAAGACAAAAATGCCACACTTATTAATAAAGAACAAATCAAAGACACTATCACCTCAAATGGTACCTAGTTCTTCCCCAGACTCGAGTGATCTGAGTTTTTCTCCAAATGTTTTTTTGGAGCAGTTGTCATCTCATGGATATAAACATAGACCAGAATCTCGCCCTGTAAAGCTTACTGCAAATAATCAAGTATGATAAGCAACTGAGGAGATTATGACAAGGAAACCATTTCAATGTATACATTTCAATATATACATTTTTGTGCTAACTACAAACATCCTTCAGAAGAGCTTTCACAACCTTCCTACACTAAGGCGTTTCTTACTCCAGCTTTTGTAAGCAAAATTTCTTACTGACTAAAATAGTAGGGTGAAGTTCATATTTATATTTTTTTATCTAAAATTGGCGCTGTCAAATCTCTCTTTGTTCAACATATTCACGTCACATTTACACCAAGCGAAATTGGCAATGATATGACAAGGGGGACTGTTTTTTACAAGGACCAGCTTCTTCACGCAAATAAATTACCCAATTCTACAGAAATGTCGCTTCCGTTCTTTTGGCACACAAGAAATGAGAAAGAATTGGAATTCTCTAGTAAGCTGAAGGACGTTGACGAGTAAACGTCAGGTGTTAGGTTCACTCCATGGAATACATTACCCGGTAGATAGGCGGCATAACGACATACGTGGAAGGTTTGAGAAACTACTTCGGTGCATGTCGAACCAGTAACTGGACGACGATTTCCGGGTTCGGCTATTTTGATGCAGTGAGGAAAAATAGAATTTCACACACTTTCGGATTTCTTAGACTGATCACAATTTGAAAGGAGTTTCAAAAAAGACCCAAGACATACTAGGTGCTGTTGTGAGCGTATATATTATTCAATGAACTGGATGATAATTGCCGGACAAACAAACGGTAATAAATACGTTCTGAATTAGTGTGGCACTAGTTTCGCGTGTCACATCGAGTCTAGTATGATCGCTGTAGTTAATAAAGTTACTCCTTTTCTTTCATTGACTCAGGTGGCTTGTAGGTCAAGTTAAGTTGTCTACCAATGGTACGGTCAAACGCAAATCGATTTTCAGTACCGGGATTTTAGGGCACGGTAGTCTAGTGACCGAAGAGTTCAAAAGGCCTTCGTATAGTTCCTTCCAAATCAAAATTAAGTTTGATCAAGGATTAATCGCAGGGCAGACGAGCGATAGATGATTCGTAATAGATTATTTTAGGGATAGATGGAATGAATGAACAAAGAGAGGTAACTGTAATGTCCCTAGCTCTGAAGTACAATCTCCCTGCGACAGTGAGTTTTCTGATGTTAGCTAGAGCACTAGTGTTTTATTCTAACGATACATTCCTATCGCACTCATCTACTAACGTGTTTAGTATGGCGTTCACTCTAGTACAGACAAAAAGTGTACGGTCTCTCTAATCTGCACTGAACAGTGATGAAGCTTAGAATTCTTTGGTGGAGACCAAGTGGTCAGTGCGTGGCTACTGCATCAATGAATGACCCAAGTACTGTGAAAGCCGAAGGTAACCTATAATGAAGAATCGTCATTCTGCCGAGGCGTATGGGTTTATGGTGACCCAAAAAGCTCAGGCCCCTGGTTTTCTGCAGAAGCCGAGTTTGTATTGAACGAAGGGTGAAGGGTAATCTGAGTAAAGTATGTAGGTCTTATGTTTGTAGCTGTTTTATTTCTCTGGAGATGGTCCAGATCACCAGAATGTTGTTGCTCTAATACAGACTCAAAATACACTGTTTGGCCTCTCTGTATAACACAATCAAAGGAATCTTTCAGACGGCTGTTTTGTGGAAAATATCAATCAAGTAGCTCATAAGGTGTTGTGGGTAGCTTTTGCTGTCCATTTCTTTTCAGATGGGCCTTTTTCTGGACCATTCCGAACAACTCGCCTTCTGATTCATTTTGTGGACTACCAAGTAACTGAAGAACAGCCGGGCAAATGGAACTACTTATTTACTTTAGAAGGCACTGACACCCACTGCACTGCCCGTGATGACACTTTGATCAATAACGTTGGCTTAGAAACCAGTTGTTATGGTGGAGAAATAAATCATTTAGTAATAAACCCGTTCTGACTACCGACATATAAAGAGATCGACTTTGGACACTTCTAGGCAGGAGAAGGGGCGATTGAAGAAGTCCGAACCNTGATAAGCAACTGAGGAGATTATGACAAGGAAACCATTTCAATGTATACATTTCAATATATACATTTTTGTGCTAACTACAAACATCCTTCAGAAGAGCTTTCACAACCTTCCTACACTAAGGCGTTTCTTACTCCAGCTTTTGTAAGCAAAATTTCTTACTGACTAAAATAGTAGGGTGAAGTTCATATTTATATTTTTTTATCTAAAATTGGCGCTGTCAAATCTCTCTTTGTTCAACATATTCACGTCACATTTACACCAAGCGAAATTGGCAATGATATGACAAGGGGGACTGTTTTTTACAAGGACCAGCTTCTTCACGCAAATAAATTACCCAATTCTACAGAAATGTCGCTTCCGTTCTTTTGGCACACAAGAAATGAGAAAGAATTGGAATTCTCTAGTAAGCTGAAGGACGTTGACGAGTAAACGTCAGGTGTTAGGTTCACTCCATGGAATACATTACCCGGTAGATAGGCGGCATAACGACATACGTGGAAGGTTTGAGAAACTACTTCGGTGCATGTCGAACCAGTAACTGGACGACGATTTCCGGGTTCGGCTATTTTGATGCAGTGAGGAAAAATAGAATTTCACACACTTTCGGATTTCTTAGACTGATCACAATTTGAAAGGAGTTTCAAAAAAGACCCAAGACATACTAGGTGCTGTTGTGAGCGTATATATTATTCAATGAACTGGATGATAATTGCCGGACAAACAAACGGTAATAAATACGTTCTGAATTAGTGTGGCACTAGTTTCGCGTGTCACATCGAGTCTAGTATGATCGCTGTAGTTAATAAAGTTACTCCTTTTCTTTCATTGACTCAGGTGGCTTGTAGGTCAAGTTAAGTTGTCTACCAATGGTACGGTCAAACGCAAATCGATTTTCAGTACCGGGATTTTAGGGCACGGTAGTCTAGTGACCGAAGAGTTCAAAAGGCCTTCGTATAGTTCCTTCCAAATCAAAATTAAGTTTGATCAAGGATTAATCGCAGGGCAGACGAGCGATAGATGATTCGTAATAGATTATTTTAGGGATAGATGGAATGAATGAACAAAGAGAGGTAACTGTAATGTCCCTAGCTCTGAAGTACAATCTCCCTGCAACAGTGAGTTTTCTGATGTTAGCTAGAGCACTAGTGTTTTATTCTAACGATACATTCCTATCGCACTCATCTACTAACGTGTTTAGTATGGCGTTCACTCTAGTACAGACAAAAAGTGTACGGTCTCTCTAATCTGCACTGAACAGTGATGAAGCTTAGAATTCTTTGGTGGAGACCAAGTGGTCAGTGCGTGGCTACTGCATCAATGAATGACCCAAGTACTGTGAAAGCCGAAGGTAACCTATAATGAAGAATCGTCATTCTGCCGAGGCGTATGGGTTTATGGTGACCCAAAAAGCTCAGGCCCCTGGTTTTCTGCAGAAGCCGAGTTTGTATTGAACGAAGGGTGAAGGGTAATCTGAGTAAAGTATGTAGGTCTTATGTTTGTAGCTGTTTTATTTCTCTGGAGATGGTCCAGATCACCAGAATGTTGTTGCTCTAATACAGACTCAAAATACACTGTTTGGCCTCTCTGTATAACACAATCAAAGGAATCTTTCAGACGGCTGTTTTGTGGAAAATATCAATCAAGTAGCTCATAAGGTGTTGTGGGTAGCTTTTGCTGTCCATTTCTTTTCAGATGGGCCTTTTTCTGGACCATTCCGAACAACTCGCCTTCTGATTCATTTTGTGGACTACCAAGTAACTGAAGAACAGCCGGGCAAATGGAACTACTTATTTACTTTAGAAGGCACTGACACCCACTGCCCACCGGTGATGACACTTTGATCAATAACGTTGGCTTAGAAACCAGTTGTTATGGTGGAGAAATAAATCATTTAGTAATAAACCCGTTCTGACTACCGACATATAAAGAGATCGACTTTGGACACTTCTAGGCAGGAGAAGGGGCGATTGAAGAAGTCCGAACCAGCTGGTGCTTGCAGTTTCGCACAACTATATCTGTCCTTACACCCACTATTAATTGCTCTCCCGGTTGATTAACCTTTGTTTGTCTGTGGGACTGCTTTTGCCGTTTCACCAAACCTACCGAATCTATCACATTCGTCACTGAAGGAAATAAGACGCAGGCCGTATCATACATTCTGATGAAGGCTTCTCCTGCCAAATAATGTGCGGTGTTGGATTCAAAAATACCTGTTTAGTTGTACTACGACTGAATGAAAAGAGGCACGAGCCTGTCTGATTCAAAAGGAGGATAATGTACTCAAAGATTAGCTACTCGATGTTCAGCTTCCCCCTCAGCTTTCAAGCTAGTTGGATGATTGAGATTTTAAATCTCGCTACAATAAAAACGGAATTTATCATAAATTTCATAGATGCAGATCACAGAATGCCGCGTGCTACGAATGTGATTACTTTCAAAAGTCGAGTGTTTTGCCTTTGTGAACAAATTGCCAGTCCAGTTACAGTTTGTTGACTTAGTTGCTGTTCGAACAACTGTCATGAAAAAATCACCACCAAATATATCCGTTTCTTACTATTCGAAGCTCATCAGTCATCTTGTTAGGCAGCACACCGTTGTGTAAATCAAACCACGAAAAACTGGCAAGACTATTCACTACATGAGATAACGGAGATGAGAACGAGAGTGATAAAAATGAAGTAGCTTTGTTAACGCGCCAACCGAATGTCGCTGCTTTCAAACGATAACTGATGTGTAGAAGAAATATTGCACCTTCCTAGCTGTGGTTGGCTTAGTTATGTAGATGAGGGCTCCTGGCCTGAAGGTTTGTATGCCAAGCTCAATCCTGACTACTCCCGAACTGTGGTGTGTGTGTGTGTGTACTTCACTGTTTGTTCATACGTTACTAGCGCATTTAGAGATATCCTAACTGTAGTCCAATTGTGGGCGCCGTCAACGCACAAGGATGGACTCCTAAGCTGCGCAGTCTTAACTCGGCTTGTCTGAGGCCTGGCATCCAAGTGTTTGGGCCAAGTGAAATACGTCAATTCGACTGTAGCTGGCTGTCCACAAGTTACGGATGAAGAAATAGCCTGATACGTGGGGTAATGGAAAAGGTTAGCTGTGAAAACGCCCATTGTGGTAGTCCTATTAGGGTGCGGCGTGTTGACAATAAAATGCTACAAACGCTTAGTGAGAGTATTATAGGAAGATCAGTGTAACTGATCAAGGGGCAAAGGCTTGAGGATTGTGTCGGAACAAGTTCATTAAAGTGTACTAGATATGTTCAGTTCGGATCACTCCACTGAGACGGCATCCGGTTCAACAGATTGGACAAGGTGCACGGCTTATGAGTCTGTATTCGGCTCAATACTGAAAGTGATTATAGACCGAAGTGATTTGAGACCTACCAATGCACGTGACCAACGGGGGCACTCGAGATCCTGGATGACGTTTTACCATCCATAAGACTTACGGAACAGACCCCCGTCAACTATCCAAAAAATAAAACGGTTCTTTCAGCCTTCTACTCTTCTGCGTTGGATTCTTCATTCAAACACAAGTCCCATCCTCTTCTTCAAACTGGACATCTAGAAGTTGTCTACACTATCCAAGGAAATTAGAGGTTGACAGAACCCTCGAGGACTTTTCGCACCACATACCGAGTGTAGGTGATCAGGGACTCAGGTTCGCTGATATAACAAATTCATTTTAAGCAACATAATAAAACTCTTCGTACCTTTGTATTACCAGCTGAAAAGGCCAACTCAACAGCCACCATGTCAACGCCAAAAGACAACCCGAACTCTAAACTCAGTAAACCTTTTAGAAACATAGACAATAATATTTCGCGTGTGATAAATGGTAAGTAAGCCACAATAATCTGTAAAACGAGCAGCTAGCGTAAGGAAGTTTTTTGTTTTCCTGGAACCAGATTTCACGATTCACTTGTCAGTTGATGTCCGTACTCACCGTGATTAACTTGCTAGCAGCCAGACAAAAGAAGAACCCAGTATTACTGTTTAGCCGGATCTTGGCCTCTGGATCTCGGTTACTTCTTGGTGGACTTCAAAAGTTTTAGACCTTAATGGGAGAGGATAGCATTTGTACTCACTTTCTTTTCGTATTGATTTTGTGTGCGTATGGTGCTAGTTATCTGTAAAGTTTTCTAGGACAGTGTTAACAGGACAACAAAGAAACCCGATTATCTGCATTATGCCAGGCCATTTTGGTGAAACCAACCTGTTGAGTGAGACAGGACACTTTGAAACGACCCTAGCTTGTCATGGTATTGCATTTCTTCAAATATCGTTACTATATCTACTGCATGAAATCGGCTTCTTCTACACTTCTGACTGACTCGAGGTCAATTTATTTCAACATGTTCGTCCAAGCGCAAAACCGCTTGGAATTATCACAATGGATATGAGCGGACCACATACTGCTAATCTAAAAGCCAGGCGTGGAAGTTCCCCACTCACACTGTTTTGAAGATCTCCAATGAAATTTTGTGAGGATGTTTGATTCATTCTGAACCTCATTTACTAGGGGAAATTCACGGACGGAAACGTGACTAGCTATAAATTACCCAGGATTCGTGGTTCCCATTTACTTGAGTGTGTATGTCGGATCACAAGCTTAATTACTTAGTCCGGCTGATGAAGTTGAAATTGACGCTCCAATGCGTAGCTGCACATCTTACGAGGGAGAAGATGAAAGCTATCCGCCGATAATGGCGGACAATTATTTTGTGGACATATTTTATTATATATTATTGATTAGTTTGGACCCATGTGACCAACTCTAAATGAAAGAGGTATAACTCAAGAGAATAGGGCTGTTTCAAGCCCCCCTCCATAAATTTTCGGCAAAATCTTACGAGCTGTTGAAGTTTATTGCCAGGAAACAAAAGCAGGCCTTATTTGCAAATGATGTACTGCCATCGGTAGATGGTTTTAAACGCTTTAGAAATCGATAACGTTTTTTCAAAGTGATTCCATAGATGAATTTCACATAGGTACAGAGTTATCAGGGAAAGAATGCAACAAACTGGTGACAAACTGACCATGTCTGAGTGGCATTTCTTTTGTATGGTATATAAATAGTCAAAATGTAGAATGAAAATTCAACCTTGAAAAAATTGATTCTGGTATATTAGTAAAGATTAGGGGATTTACATTGTCAACATATTCAGAAATTCACGAATGTTCGGTTAGCTCCTGAATCAAAAATCGTTCCGTAAATTCATTTACAGAGATGTTTAACGAACTTTCAAATTAAAAACAACTACGTCACTTCTCCATTACCGCGTTGTTAGCGTCTTCGTCCAAGGTGTAGTCAGTGAGATGACAGATTTTGCAGGAAGCTTCTTGAACTCGAAATCCTTGGGAAGGAAAATATTCTGCTGCAGCGAGATGACAACATATTGCGTCTTCGAAAACTAATTCCACTCCAATAAATATTTAAATGTTCCCGTAGAAAAGAGTGTGCTTGTTCCACGTTTGAGCATGCACCGTGCATATTTCAAGCTGGAAAACAGTTGCAGTGTCAATTGAGTTCTCGCCCTTTAGGTCAAGCCAATATATGATGAAAAGCCTAAAGTCACCGTTCAGCTGCTTTATCTTTATCAAGGTTGAAGGCAGTGCGTATCTCAAGAAATGCCCGGAAGACTCAAACTCGTGGTCCTCCGGCCTTTTTGCCATCAGCGGCTGATCAACAGCGTGACTAGCTTTTACTTGGACAGGATATAATCCCACTTATCCTTCAATCACGGGACTCCACACCACGTTGTCACACGTACCAAATGACCGCTCTGATCAAGAGGAGCCAAATCACCCGACATTACCGAAAATACTGATATGTGAACTATTCATAGATTCATCGCAGTCCAAATAAAGTGTGATCTTGGCTTCAAAGGACAGTTGCCATGTGGATTCACCGGTATACACGGGTAGTCCTGATGTGTTCTCCTATATGAATTTCGTGCAAATTACGAATAAACTCTCAGTTGCCTGTCCAAAGTACAAACCATTTTAACTTTCCTGAACGGCGAGTGAGATGATTGTTTCTAGTATGTGGGGGTAATGAGGCGATTCGAAGATTGCAGCTAAAATTTCTGTGCCGGAGAGCAAGAGGCACTGTAGAATATTCTTCTTTCTAACAGTCATAATATGCATCACAAGTTGCGCAAATCTATAGGGAGGTTTTAATTGGCTTCATCCTAGTTAGCGCCTGAAAGCCACACAAGTTCGTCACACATTGCTGATCAACAGTTTGAATAAATAGCACTTGATCAGGTCATGTCATCGCCAACCTTCAGTTACACTGCTCACGTCAATTAATCCACTGATGGCGGGCTCTAATAGTGAATCTCTTAGTTTGTAGGAAGCACGCAAAGTGAGAAGACACTTGGCTCCATTGTTTTCAACAGGAGGATCTCGTAGGATTCAATAAAGTGGCTTATTTAGTTAGGATGAGCAGTCAATATTGATGTATTGACAATGTAACGCATGAATGCAACAGCCCCAACAATCACTGGAAGATGGTTCCAAAATGTTTATTCTTTTGATCTGATCTTTTGATCTCCAATGCGATCATACGAGGTGATTGTTTGGGCCGAATGCGCGTGGAAATGATTACTGCTATAAGCTCTATTACTCACTTTTTAGGCGACTTAAATGATCGACCAGACAGGCAACGCACACCAGGCCGTTCCTTGCGAAACTTAAGGTGATCAAAGCCAGAAAATCCTAATAGGAGCAATTCTGTCAATTGTAACTTGTGTGCCTTACGATACGGCCCAGCGACAGCTGCGCACATGGAAATCTCGACCATGTGTTCACGTCGTTTTGTCCCTTTGCTTTGCCTCGTCACGCATGCAGTAATGAAAAGCCGTCCCGTGATTTAGTGTCGACTTTGTGGCTCAGCCCTCACTAAGTTTTGATGGGTAGGCGCTTTCATACCTTAGTACAACCAGCTTGTTAATATACCTTACGGACTTTACTCGGCTAAGGATCAGTGATGCGTAACATGATGCGCCAGTTGAACTGTTTCATAAAGGCCGATGATGTTCAGCTTATGATGAAGTGCTACCTTGGGTTGCTGAAATATCCACTAATAAGATTACCACTCTAAACGACCAGCATCATTTGGGAGAACCGGGACATTGTCAACAAGTTAGTCCTGCTAACCCCCTAGTCACGATGGCTCGAAATTCAAATGAAAAATCATGCACAAAGAGGCAGCATGACCAGCACGACTGATAGCAACAGGCAGGAATGCACCGACGTGGTTGCATCTCACTCTTTGGAAAATCAAGGCTGGAACAACCTAGTTTTTGAGTCAACCAGAATTTAATAAGTTTACCCACACTCGGATTCGATGATGTTATATTTGTACTCGTGTCGCGGAAATGCTCACCGACTGATCAAATGTCTGGAATTATTATAGACCTGATGTACTCCTTCAGTGGGTCAGTTTCAACCAAGAAGTATTTTGTAGATTTTTTCCCAGCCTGTACAATAATCAGGTGCAAAGCAGAAGCCTGAGGCAAATAATCCTAGCCTATTCTCCCAAAACGGAACTAGTTAGTATTGGTAAACCTGGAGAAAGAACAGCTGTATAAACCAAGCCCTGTTGTCCTGTATGGAGTAGTTGGACTGATTAACATGTGATGTTGGTTTTTTACTCTTGAAAGTCAATCGCACAGCCCTAGAAAAGGGAAAGTTTGTTCACCCCTCCTCACCAACAAAAACAGAGCTTGTAGATGACCTGAAAAGTTGACAAAAGCGCGGAACGACATTCAATTCAAGTTTAATTCGAAGCAAGTTGAAGTGATTTAGTGGGAGTTTGGAATGAAACAGCACCAAAAAAAGCATTTATTAAGAAAGTGCTGCAGGGTGGTGCCGCAATTTACCAAGCCCTTCTTACAGTTTTGTATTTTTGTTCCTCTTCCTTCAATGTTTTCTTCAGCAAGAAGTAAGTTTTGGGCGATACCTTGCACAATTCTCCTCAGATTGCTCTGTAGATGTTGAGATGTAGTTTCGCCGCGCAGAATATTCATACCAACTTTGTGCGACACATTCAGTTAAAGGAGAGCCTAATAAACGAGTGATTAAGTTGAGTTTCAGGTGAGTCTCCCGTCAAAACCGAATTGGTGTGAAAATGACCGTATTCGTCGAATCGCGTGCAATTTGGTTGAAGTAGCATGTGAGTCTGACGAAGACTCAAGGACTGCGCCTACCTGATGAGCCCCAAAAAGGATAAATTCGACTGCGGGCTGTCAAGGAGTTTTAAGTAACTTTCTGGCAGCTCCCATCATGAAAATCATCATTAGTATCTTTTAAAACATAGAGGCTGCGCGAAATTCTTCTGTTTATATTAGTGCTCATCACGTGCACCAATTGGAGTGCTTGTCAACACTCTTCGGTGCTCAAATTGGTGTTTTCAGTTCTCTTGCCGAATACAGAAGAGTTGACTTGAGTTGCCCCGTAGGATGACAGTATAATCATAATTTTTCCTAGTTCAGGACCACAGGGTTCAATTTTAGAACAAGATATTCAGTGCGTTGATACACCTAAATAGTCGTCGTTTTGCTTTGACGCCTTTACCCGCTCAGACCTAACTTTGCTAACTACACTTTGTATGCACTTTGCACTCAACTATTATCCAAGTAAACGTAGGACATTTGTGTTCATGATAATAACAACCAACATTTTAACCAATCAGCCTCGTCAGCTCCACCGTCAGCTAAACCAATCACCTCACTGCTTGAAAAAAAACTTACCCGAAGTGGTTTGTCATGTGCATTCCACCTATGTTTACTACATCTGGAAAGTGGAAACAACACTGTCTGCTCCCATCTGGAGAAGCATATTTGGCTATATTGACCCTCCCCTGACTGCCGCACAAGAACGTATCCGGTCTCCCGAAGTTTTGTTAGGACCGAAGGCATATCATCTGCCAGAATAAAACGCCACTATGAAGCACTTACTCAACAGAGCAGGTCGACACTTCCGCCGATAGTTGTATATATACTGAATGGTCAGGATTTTGCCGAATTCATCGGCCACAAACTACAGCACTTCACACGAAGTTCCATACTTTAGCAGGGCCATGCAGGTGCTCAACACCTCTTCGGTTAGCCGTCAATTAACCCGATGCCGATCGTACGAAAATTTATATTTTTATGTCTGTATTCTAGATAGTATAGGGTAGCCGCCCCCACAGATAAAAGCGCACTGGACATCCGTTGCTTCGCGTACTGTTCTTTTTATTAGAAGACACGCTCAGCTTACTAGGTTCTTCGGATCCCTCGTCTTTCCGTTTGTCTTTCAGGTCGCCTGCTGCATCTGTAGTACACCCATTCGTAACGCAAAACAGCGTTGGTGCTTTTACCACGGGATGAACGCACAAATACCACATAGTTATCCTTCATGTATTGATTTAACGCCTAGTCAAACGTAGTGAAGGATAGAAAGGATGCAGCCTCCAATCTCTTAACAAGTGCGTGTGAAGCCAATTCTGAAGCCAAGGCACAGCAAGTTCAGAATTGAATGTGCGCTAAAAATTTAGAAAGAAGATTAATTAAAACAAATAGCAAAAATTAAGGCAGATAAGGTGATTTTGGGTCTGAGCACATATGCAACAAAACGCAACATTTTGGTGTAAACAGTTTTGTTTTACCCTAAAAGGTTTTGCAAAAGAAAGCACTGCGCCTTCAGAGTGTGGCTAGTCCGGTAGAGACATTCAACTGTATTACAAATGGGATGTTTCCGCCCACCCAAACTGTGCTGAATAACCGCGAACGTATACCAACACAGTACAACGTTTAAATCTGTCAATCTTAAATTGTGCTTAGAAATAGTTTAGAAAATATTTTGCAAACAGAATCAGAGATAGATTTTTTGCTTTTGTTAGTCAGGTTGAGTGGAGACTCTTGAGAGTACAGCAACGATTCTCAACAACTTTGAAGAAACAATGAACACAAAGGTCAGACTTAATAAATCACAAGTATTCTCTTTCCTGAGATCAGTTTTAACTGGAAAATGCTAGAGTGAGGTTGTTTGATTTCAAGTTGTCTGTGTTTATCAGTGGTTGCCATGTTAATTTGAAGAAAATTGACTCAAACAACGCCGTTCAGACTGTCTGTTGATTGTCAGAAAAGTGGATTTGGGTACAGTTAACCAAGATGTTTTTTTCACTTAAGCAATCATCCAAAGGAACAAAACGGTGCAAGAATGAAATATTAATGGGTTTTTTGAGAGCTTACTCCAATAAATGTTTCCACTACGTTTTGAATGTGTGAAGAGTTGTTACGGGTGGCCTTATATTTATGTTAGTAAACTTCGCGATAATTAAATCTCAGACAAGATGAGGTCGACGTGTGGTAGCAACTACATAAGGGTTTCTGGGTATTACTCAACACGAGAATTGTTAGTTCATCAGTAAGTAACGTTAGTTTTCGTGAGGAGGGATGGCCACAACGAAGCAATATTACTCCAAGTCGCTTTTCGATTACGATCTCGCACACTCATATATATATATATATATATATATATATATATATAAAAAAAAAAATATCTTTGAGGTTTTT